>NW_027267642.1:0-16116 GCF_963676685.1 Mytilus edulis | reverse complement strand
ATGTTTAGGAAAGGAACATATTTCTGATTCGATGTTTATATACAAATGCATTACAAGTATAAATATGTATAGGTTGATGTTTAGTCCCTTCGATGTTTTAGACTGTAAATAAATTATGACCAATTTATTTCTGACATCTTCTTCATTTTTAACTTTTGTGGATAGGTGTTTCATTGACAGCCGTACCACATCTCCTTTCGCTTATTTTTGTTGTATATATTTTTTAATTCACTTTCCTTGTCTTTTAAAATAAAAAGTAAGTAAGTAAATTGTTTATTATAGTGACATGTGTAAATCAGCATAAATTTGTACAAAATATAATTACATATATAATACACCCGGCCCAATGGACCAATAAGTCACCTTTTACTGTTAGTTCAATATAAATGTTCTAATATCACGTGTCAATTGCCAATTTAAATTTAAATACAGATAATTATAGATTAAGAATTAACGATTGTAAAAGTTCATATATTATTCAACTAATGTTTGTGAAAAAGTTTAAGAATGTTAACTAGAGTAAACTGTTTGTTTTCTACGGAAAAGTGACGCTGCTAAGTATTTAGCTATTTTCCTTGGATGGTTCACCATTAGAAATGTTAATTTTCCCTGCTCATCTAGTTGCGTAAAGTCAGGCACCATTAATATCTCGCTAAAAACAGTTTGTCTGATATCATTATAAAATGTGCAGTTTATAAGAAAATGTAGCTCACTTTCAACATTTTGAGAATTACAAAATCGGCATAGTCTGTTTTCTACTGGTTCCCCAATATATCTACCAGTCTCAATTCTGATCGGTAATAATCCGCATCTAAACTGGGCTAGCACAGATCGCTCGTGTTTCGTAAGATTTAGTTTTACATAGTGCTCTAGTTCGAAGTATGTTTTAAAGTTTAAGTAAGATCGTAGCTTTGGTTTATTTATCAAGGACTCTCTCCATATATCACTGTAATAAGTTCGTACAATTTGTTCAAAAGATTTTAAATCCACCATTGTTCTACTTTCGTAATAATGTAACATATTAAGTTTAGTGAAAATATCTTTAGTGTCACTACACCAATTATTTGTGCAACGATCATAATCCATATTGAACACCACTTTCGTTAATCGGTCGTCTTCAAACGATAAAAGCCTATTCCAGTATCGAATAATGTTCACCCAATGCCGAAACTGACTTGGTATCCATCCAGTATCCCCATACAGTGCTAGAATTGGTGCAAATCTGTGAACGCCTAAGTAATATCGAATTGCTCTGTTCTGTACGTTGTCTATTGATTGGAACTTCCTATATATTTATTCCATTATTTTTATTTGATGCCGAAAATAAGAATAAGAAGTTAAATGCTATAAATAAGCGAAGTAAAACAACCGTTAATAATTATGTATATGAGCATTATATCTATTTATAAAATATTTTAAATACAAGCAGACATACCATTTGTGACACCAATTTCATTTATTTCCAAATCTTAAAATCATACATTTCCGTTCTTTAGCGTTTCTTAATAATGGCAGAACGGGCTTAAGAGTCATATGATTAAGTTAACTAAATAATTTAGTTTTCCCACATCATTAGCGGATTTAGGGGGTTAAAGCGAGCCCCCCCCCCCCACCCCCCACCCCCGGTTGAAAATCTTAAAATATTTTTTGTATTAACCATTTCTTGTTTTAATGTTATCTTTACTATAATTTGAATATCTAGCACTGAATAGGGTGACACGTTGTCGCTACACTTCTTTAAATATACACAAGTCATAATAACATTGGCCAGAGGGTAACTTGATAATTAGAGGACCAAAGGATTTAATTAAGACAATCCAAGGCTGCTATCTCTATATTTTATTATATGTATCTTTATTAGCCTCCCTTAGAGTGATACAACAATTGCAAAACGGGTAGATACGATCTGTAATCAAATAATTAACCTTATAAAATTAATACTTAAAATTTTATTTAGAGTAACCATATGCCGGATGAACAAAAAGTGTGCCATTTATTGAAAAACATATGGTTTGGTATAACATGAAAACTTCTCTAGTGTTTTAAACATTTCTCACATAACCCCTCCCCCAAACCCCCACTTCAAGCTCTGGATCCGCGCCTGCCCATAGTGCTTATTACATTATAAAATAAAATGGTATTCATCTTCAATTGTTGAAATAAAGATGAATTGTTAAAAAAAAAAAGCATTGACACCAGTTTAAAGTTATCGTTTATAGAAGACAGTTATGATTTATTCTATAATTCTCTTTTTAAAACGTAATATAATTTTACCTCTTGGAGTTTTTCTATATGTTACTTCTGTAATCGGATTTTGAAGAACCCCATGGACACCACATACTCTCAAATGTCTTTCAAGGAATAATGATAGTATGTAAACTCTTGTGTTGTTAGTAAGGAAATGAAATATCAAAAGCATTTGTTTCTCAATTTTTATCTCAAAATAGGGTTCTTTAAATAAAAAAAAAGCTTGTATAGCAATTTCCTTAAAAACTAAATATATATAACAAAGGCAAAGTTTTAAAACACAAAATTTATTTTTTATTTTTCTTTCATAAACTTGAATTTATACCACGCTAAACCGTTAGGTTAACAACCATTGATTAATCAATAAGTAACGATCAAAAGACAATTGTTTATTGGGTTAGGTTGATTGAACATGATGATTCGGGAATCTGCAATAAACCGTTGGTCACGTGGCGAGTGGCAGGCGTTGATTAAAAAGTCATTTAACTTCAAAATTACAAAATCTATTGATACCTAACTTTATAGATTTGAGGTATTTAATATCCTCTTATATTCATGTTCGCTGTGATCTTAAAACATCGTTTTAGTGTCCTTAATGCAAAAACTTTCTTCTTAGTGCACTAAGAAGTCTTTTGCGGTATTTCTACACACCAAAATATATGGCCTTATTATTGGTAATATACCATATTAGTGGCACTAATGGCTTAACGTGTTACCAAATTAAAAAGAAGAAATAGGCTCAAAACCGCATTTTTTTTCAATCCCAAAATAGAGAAGAGGTCCGGTATACAGACTTATTAAAAAGTCCAGATGAGAAGTTTAAATGATCTTAAATCTATATGGTCTTTATTTTAAAAGTTATAAAATCTAAATGTAAAGTGATCTAAAATGTTCAATATAAATGAGTATTTTCGCTGTGAAATGAATCTCAGGTCGTCTTAAACAGGTCGAGAACTCTGGATTTCTTTACGTCAGAATATATTTGCATAGTAATTTCACAAACACAAGGCCATACGGCCTTGACAAACTGACCAATCGACCCAATGAGCTACAGTGCATTGTGGGCTACTACGAGTTTACTACAAACTGAAAACACGCGGAATTAGTGGAAGAACTGTCAACTAATATAGTGTCTGGGATTCTCAAAATATATGTTTTTGTTCTGCGAATGTAATTATTGTAAAATATATAACATAATCTTCAATTTGCATGCTCAGATTAAAAAAGGATTGTTTACGGGCTTCACTATTCGACTTTCTTTTTCGAGGTTTTTTTCCATTGTACCTGTGCAATAATTTTACGACATGAAACAGTGAAAATTCAGATGAAATGACCACTGTCCACTATGAAATTTTTTGAGCTCTTTTAAACCTGTATAATGTCATTCCAAAATCATTTCTGCCTAGAAAAACACGAAAACTTTCATCGAAACACTTCTTTCTGTACTGGATGTGTACTTTTTTTTATCAGGACCTAAACTAAAAGTAAGAACATCATAATATTCAGTATGCTAAAAATAAGTTTTACGAAAGCGGCAGGGGCGGATCCAGCCATTTTAAAAAGGGGAGTCCTAACCCTGGACAAAAAAGGGGGGTCCATCCACCGGACTCCTCCTGGATCCGCCACTGAGTGGATACGGTATATAGCTCAATACATTTTGTATAGTTTCATCCATCGATAATGTCCGTGTGTTGCTAATTTTATCATAAAATATACCTCAGAGGTTTTTTATCTTTCGGCTGCTGTCCTGTTGACATATGTAAAATATCTCCAATATTTAAAGTCTCTGGATAATAGTGGGTGCCATATTGCCTATTATTTTTTTCTTCTAAAACGTGCTTTGTATGTATAAATAAGAAGATGAGGTATGAGTGTCAAATGAGACATCTTTCCAACAAAGACATAATCTAGTAAAGTAAGCAGTCATAGGTTCAATGATGAAAAGTAAGCTATAAATGACCCCAAAATTACTTGTGTAAAACAATCCAAACAAAAAAACAAAAAAACAAAAAAAAAAACAAAAAAAAACCGGCCCAATTAAATATAGAAAAGGAGAAGAAATCTATCCCATCAAAAAAATATATAGGTTTTTATAGGAGCCTGTATTTCAGTGGTTGTCGTTTGTTTATGTGTTACATAATTGTTTTTCGTTCATTTTTTTTTATATAATTAAGGCCGTTAGTTTTCTAGTTTGAATTGTTTCATATCGGGGCCTTTTATAGCTGACTATGCGGTATGGGCTTTGCTCATTGTTGAAGGCCATACGGTGATCTATAAATGTTAATTTCTGTGTTATTTTGGTCTCTTGTGGACAGTTGTCTCATTGGCAATCGTACCACATCTTCTTTTTTATTATAGATCCAACGCTGCAATTTTCACAAAACATATAAAATTTTCCACCATGTCGCACATAAATATGGATAACATGATTACAGCTTATTTACTACTGCATGTAGAGCAAAACTTTGGTTAGCTTGCTTGCTTTGTTTGAATATTGTACAAAATATAAAATATACAATTTAAACTATGCCTATATATATATTGTTTAAAGATGTCAATTTTATTTTCAAAGCTTGTATAAACAACTATACAAAAGCAAGCAAGCCAACCAAAGTTTTACTTTGCAGGCATAAGAAATCAGCTGTTATGATTTTATTCAGTTTGGTAAATGTCCGAGCCCGTTAAAAAACGAAAACAAACTGAAACTACAGTTGCTGACTTCACTACCTTCAAAACAAAGGGAACAGTTTGGAAGTCCCATATACTGAAATGTGACAAAAACAATACTTATAGATTTTGTTAACACTGCCATGTATGTAAATATTTCTTCGCCTTTTTAACGAACAAAAAATTCAAGGATCACACATTTGCCTTTAATTATCTATACGAAAATTGCTGTACTCGTGAATATTAGCACCGGCTGTTATCGACGGCTTACTTTACACTAGTAAGTTTGTCTCATGGGTAATTGTGTTTTTCGCTGTTGTTTCGTTGCTGTCTGGTGGACGAATACATGAAATCTCTGTGCTATCATCAAACATGTTAATGGCTATATATCGAACCCTTTTTTCTTCGCATAGAAACAACTCTTTGTTAATCTGAGCATGGAAGTAATACTTTATACCACGAACTATAAATGAGGATACACAAAATGAAAAACTATTCGAAATTGTGAATCCCGCATTGCACGAAAAAATGTGTTGTATTTCAGTAAATAACAAGTGTTCTTGGTTGATTGTAAACACGTAGTAGTCCATCATGCATTGTGACTCATTTAGTGGATTGGTCTAAAACCTAGGTAAAAACAAATTGCGTCACATGTAAATAAACAATTACATGTGCGAGAACATAGGTATGCTAATTTATGCATTTCCATATAAGGTAGTGGTCCCGACCTGTTAAAGTGTATACATGTGTATTTGACCCGACTACTGACTACATAGTAAACTATTCATTATGTACCTATAAGGGGGGTCTGAGCGGGACTCGGGATTGTCGAGGCGTATTTTTTGTAAACGTGACACATGAAAGTCAAATTATGAGGGAGGGTAGGAGGGGTACTGATCCCGAAATCCCGAGCTTAAAAACACGAAATCCCGAGCCTAAAAAACACGAAATCCAGAGGTCCCGAAATTCGAAAAAAGAATTATCGTATCCCGAAAGGGTCAATCCCGAAATCCAGAGCTTAAAAACACCCGATCCCGCAGTCCCGATAAAGGTCCTATCCTCCCTCAAATTATTGTGCCGTGAAAACGCGAAATGAAGTTTAGCGGGACATGGGAAATTAAAAAAATAGCAGAATTGTTCACTTACATAGTGTACGCGGGATGGCATCATGCGAGAATCTAAAAAAATAAGTAGTAACTAAGCGGGATCCGTGAACAGAACCCCCAATGAGACCCCCATTAGTTGTGGCTTATTTTGGTCTTTTTAGTTAGTTTCTTTCCCCTACATTACTTGACCGTTTTTGTAAAACAACAGCACTCGATGTCTGACAGTATTTTACCAAGAAATGCACAAAATATTCAAAAAGAAGGCCTAGAAAATTTAAATATTGGTATGCACACATACTCCCCTATCAGCACAGACAATTATATTTTTGTAAAGGCGCCAAACTCGTTTCTAATATTTATAATAGAACCGAAAAGAAAATGGAAATGGGGAATGTATCAAAGAGATAACAACATGACCAAAGAGCAGATAACAGCCATAGGTCACCGATGGGTCTTCATTGCATCATTGCAACGAGAAAATCCCACAACCTGAGACTGGGGTGGATCTAGTCATATAAAGGAGGGGTTCCTAACCCAGGACAATTTTTTTTTTTGGGGGGGGGGGGGGGGGGTGTCCAACTACATGTCCCCATTCAAATGCATTGATCGTCCAATAAAGAAAGGGGGTTCCAACATGTCCAACCTTCAGCCCCCCCCCCCCACCCCCCCCCCCCCTGGATCCGTGCCTGTGAGGCATGCTTTATATATAGCTTGCCATTAAACAAAAATGTATACTAGTTGAGTGATAATGGACGTCATACTTAACTCTTCAATATAAAAAAAAGAAACTAAAATAAAAATCATACAAAGGTCACAAAGGCCATAAATTCTGGCTCCTGAATTAGGAAAAGTGCAAAATGCAGTGAGGATAAAAGCCTTTACTGTAAATTCCTGAAATTACAATTATATAAATCATCTCACATCTTTGTGCATTTCTTGAAATTGGTCATATTAATAAATGCATGCAATATTTTCAGAAAATTTCAATATATAGGCTTTTAAAAGTCAATCTTGTGCATGATTATCAATGATTATACTCGCACAATTAACACATGTGGTTCTCAAAACTCAGAGGTGTCTATGCTATTTATGACAACATTTTAATCAAGTATAAATTTACAAAATATGTTAAAACTATATGATTTTTAGGTTTTTAAGCATAGATATAGTAGGTCAGGATCTGCGAACTCTCACTGACTGACTGAGCACAAGTCACAAATAACAAGTCACAAGAGAGAAAAAACAAAAAAAATATGTGAAAAAATGGCTTAGTTCAGTATATATTAAGGATAGAGATAACAAATAGCTAAATAAGAAAAAAGAAAAAAGAAAATTCCTTTTCTATGTACAGTCAATTGTCTGATAATCTAGAAGATAGCCTGATTTGGTCTAATTCTCCTGAATTCTAGCAGGTACTTTATTCCAACTTTTTTAATTCAAACAAACCATGTCTTAGATAGTCTTGGAATTAGAATACATTAATCATAAAATTTTCATAATACTTTGGTGAATTATCTATTGATATAATCATGATAATTAAGCTCCTTTTTAATTTTTAGGGATTTTAAATTTTTAATTTAAAGTTAGGGATTTTATTCATAAAAGCGGGGATTTTTCCAGTACGTATACTATTAATAATGCTTTGAGCAATTTTCATGAAACTTGGTGAATTATTTTTGTATAACATAAACATGATAATTTTCCTTTTAATTTAAAAAAAAAATCTGATTTATGTCATTGTGCTATCATGACTTGGGATTAGGATAGTCTCAAGAATGCTTTCACAAATTTTTATGAAACTTTGGTGAATTGTTTTTATATCTTGACAAACTCCCTTTTTATTGTTATGACCCAAAGTGGAGGGGGCATAATGTTTAACACTTGTCAGATCGTTTGTCCGTCTGTCCCAAAGTTGTTTTTTGTTCTCTTACAGTACTTTAGTTTGCCTCAACCAAATTCAATTAAACTTTTACAAAAGCTTGTTATCACAATTCTCATATCAAGTTTGAATTTTAGTGATGTCAGTGTTACTGTACTAGAGTATCAGAGTTATGCCCCTTTAGAAATGGGGAAAATATGCTGAATTTTTGGTTTCCTGTTCTCTAAAATTTAGTTTGTCTCAACCAAATGTTATGAAATCAATACACAATGCTTATCATCACAAAATACAGATTAAGTTTGAATTTTGGTAGTGTCTCTTTTACTAAATTCTATAGTTATGTTCTTTAAAAATGGAAAAAAATGTTTCGGCCTTCTAACTTAAGTTTCCCTCAACCAAATTTTATTAAACTTTAAAAAAATACTTTTTATCACAATTTAAATCAGATCAATTTCAAATTTTGGTAGTAAAACTTTTACCGTTCTTTTAAAACTTTGAATAATATGCAAGCTGGAGTATCATTCCCTATTTATCATGTATATTTTTTTATAAGATGCAGAGTTAAGGAACTTTAGTTGTTGCAAAGTTATTTTAAAATTGTCCATTTTCAAAAACTTGGAAAGGTTTTAGAAATTTATGGATTTGTTAAAAAAAATCACAGCCTTAAACTTATAGTCACTTGAGATATATATCTATAAATGGAGCCAAATTATATACATGTTTTATGTCAATAAATACCACTGTTTGTGTATGTTTTTTTTTTTTTTGGAGGGCAGGGGTCTTATTTGCACAGTGCTCATAGTGTTTTAGTCGATCATTAAAATTCATTTAAAGCTTAAAGACCAGCTATAAGGGCAAGAAGCTTATCAAGCACTCATGGTTTAGATTTTTATTAAACACACATTAATATATACATAATGTACATTAAACAGAAAAAAATATTGATGCAAGATGTCATTCAACTTTTACTCTTTTATGTATAGGACAAGAACTATAGAAGATACAGAGAAATTATATACAGCAGAAATGATAGGCAATGCAAAATTTGCAGAAGCCAACTAAACCTAAATGGTAAGGCACCTTTTAATTTTAAAAAAGTTATTGAACTTGAAAGATGATTACTAGTATCATGATTACTATAAAAATTAAAAGATGTGGTATATTAAATATGAAAACTATCATGGCTTTGAGAAAGCAATTGTAGGCCTGTTACCACCTTCAATAATGAGAAAATCCATACCCTATACTATAGTAAAAGTAGGCAGCTATAAAAGACCTAAAGATGAAACATTGAAACAATCCAAACTGTAAAACTAATCATGGTAATTGCCTAGTTTATAACAAAATAAATTACAAAAAATAAATATGACCGGTATGAAACAACAACAACCACTAAATTTTAGTGTCAGACTAAACTGACAAAAGCTACAGGCTCTGAACTTTGGACAGGCACAATAGGAATATGGCAAGGTTATATAAAAATAAGATGTGGTATGATTGCCCATAAGACAACTCTCCACCAGACAACCAATGATGTAAATTTCCTGCAAACAGGGACTTGACTTCTGTAAATCAACTAATTTTTCGTGAATACTTTATTTGGCATTTTATACTTTCTAGTCTACATCGCAGTTATTTATTTTTCTCGAGTTCAAGTTTACTTAATGTATTTTAATAAGGAAAGATACACATGAAAAACATTTATTGCTGTTTCTCTCTCCATTTATAACATTTTATTTGTTTATTTTGTGTATTTATAGGTGATCAGACATCTTGGTTTTCATGATCAATAGGTCATTACTGAAGAGGAAACTTATAGTTGAAATTTATTTACATAGTGCATAATTGGATTAATTTGAAATGGAATGTGTGCTTTCCTGCAAAAAAGAAATAGGAAATTTCAACATTATCACATGATAATGACCATAAACAAAATGGAGTTCTATCATAGATACACAAAAACACTATTGCATAAAAGCAACAACATATCTTAATCAAAAGAAAGGAGAATGCTGAACAAATACTATTTTGTTGTTGAAAAAAGGAACACCAGTTTTATCCACTCATTTACATCGCTCCCTCATATCAAATATACAGAAGAAGATCATTGAAGAACAATTTGCAAAAATGATTTCTCTTAGAATTGAAGGGAATTGTTTAGTGAATGGAATAATGTATTGACTGAATTCTTACGTAGTGGATTGAATAACTGTACACAAGCTGAAACAGAAGAAATTCTAATTTAAAATAACACGAAAAGTGTTTATTTTATTATTTAATCTGCAAATATATAAACAAATTCTTTAGAACACCACAAATGGTATGACATTCAAATTGGTTGCTTATTAATGTATCGCATTGAAACAATTACAAAGAAAATAGAAGCATTTGCTCCAAAAAAAATTATAAATCAAAGTTAAATTTATAAAAAAAGTATAAACAATACCTAGATCTAAACAGTCAGACTGTATTATTTTCAATGTCATTAAAATGTTGAGTCAAACATTTATTAAAGTTTTAAATATCATTTGCATCAATTATACAGTCTTGTTATTATTATATTCATACTGTTTGTATACATGGTGTAGTGAAGAAATGTTCAACAAGTAAAAATAAGGGAAAACATTTCCTTAAGGGAAATTTGATCTTCAGAAATTTCCTTAGAGGAAATTTGAAGATCAATGATTTCCCTAGAGGAAATTTGTTGTCTTGAATTTTCCTCCAAGGAAAAGTGTTTGTCAAAAATTTCCTCACAGGAAAAAGTATTTCCTCCAAGGAAAATTTGAAGCTACAAATTTCCTCACAGGAAAAAGTATTTCCTCCAAGGAAAATTTGAAGCTGCAAATTTCCTCAAAGGAAAAAGAATTTCCTCTAAGGAAAAAGAATTTCCTCTAAGGAAATAGAATTTCCTCTAAGGAAATAGAATTTCCTCAAAGGAAATAATTATGCAGCAAATTCCCTAAGGGAAATCTTTTTCCCTTGAGGAAAAAACAATTTCCCTTGAGGAAATATCTTTTTCCTTCAGGGAAATTTGATTTCCCTTGAGGAAAAGTACTTTTCCTCTGAGGAAATTGTTGAAAAAAGGGGCATAACTTTTTCAACAGTGGTGCTAGATCCAAAAAATTTTAGGACAAATATCAGGGAACCAATACCAACCAAGTTATCAACTTTGTTTTGACTTAACTCCAAAAATTAAGGTGACAACTTTTGCACTCAGCGGAATTGCAAACTTGTCCCGGAGACTGTTACAGACTTGATGCAACACCCAACCACACCCTCATAATTCATGTTTACATATCTGTAATTGTCCTTGAGAATCGAAATCAAACAAATTGATGACCTCTCAATACCATCACTATCTCATGCGTTAAAATGTGAGGAAACAATACGAAATTAAAGAATAGAGTATCTTAAATATTGATAACGTCAAATGTTTAATTGATGGTGTACCGTGTTCACCTGAATAGTTTCGTGTCACGAGCCCTAGATGGATCGGGGAAGGTAATCAATAGAAAGATGATAGAACAATAACCGATTATGTGTCATCTATGCAAGCGATGTTGCATCAAAAATTTGTTAATTACAATTTCTGGCCTTGCTGATATTATCAATTACATGAAACATAAAATATCAATAAAGTTATATCAATAATTAAGATGAGAAAATTAGGCAGTGGATAAAACCGATGATGGTGCATTAGCTAATAATGCGTTGAATTGTGTATTCACCGATTTATATCAAGATATTTAAACAAAGAGTTATATAAAGTATTATTATATTATTTCAAATATGATGCATTTCAATCCTTTTATTATTTTGAAAATAAAATATTTCAATGACGGACAAATTATGATAAAATTTCAAATATCTTTCTCGTAGATAAGTTGGTGGTTCCTTTGTATGTTGTTTGTGTGTATTCCATAATTTATTTGGTTGCAAAATTAGACACTTAGTATAAATTTATTAAACAGAAATAAGTATACTGATATATTAAGGGGAGGCAGAATAAGACCACTTTATAGGATTTTAGATCCCCATAAAGACTTCTCTTTATATTGGTTATTGGTTAATTTTTCGTCCCACTGGCAAATAGTTCATTCATATTTCAAACCAACAAAAACTTCAAACCAAATAAAAAAGAAGCTTATGTATACCGTATGGACCGGGATGGAGGGTGACATAGTTAGCTGCCACTCGACAGAGCGGATAAAAAATGCCCTTTCGTACATAATGTGTGCTTTTAACACGGGTACTTAATTATTCCCAGCCACTGGACGAGGCTGCGTTTTCAGACATCCCACACAGTATATTATTTGAGGTGGCTCTAATAAAGGGAAGTACGGGGAATCATATGGCAATATCCTAGTCAATACTATTTTATTCCAGATAATTTGATAAAGTTTATGTAGATTAAAGGATATCTCTTTCTAAACAGATCAAAGTTGCGATAACTGTTCTTTATATAAGTTAATGATAAGGGGCAACAAATCATCATAATATCATATATTCAATATTGAGTTGAAAGAAGTCTTTGTACCTATGTAAGCATCAATCAGACATTTGATCTATGAAAAGAAAACACCCATGCAATCTAAATTTTTGTATCTTGATATTACGCGTTTTTTTGTTATATATTTATTATATATTTACATTAATATAGTTATAGATTATGAAAATTAACTCTGGGCTTTTTAAACAACGATATGTTCTTCGTTTTCATAAATTTTATATATGGGTTCTGCTCATAATTGAAGGCCATTCGGTGACCTATACTTGTTACACGGTTTTTGTTTTGATCATTGTTCAAGGCCATACGATGACCTACAGTCGTACACGTCTCTGTCATTTGGTATCTGGTGAAACTTTGTTTTATTTTGCACTAATACTATATAGTCTTATATTTATATTTATATACAGGAGTTGCAATTTCATTCTTAAAAAACTATAAAACTATTTATTTTTTTCAGGTCCAAACTCAGCACATAGACGACGAGGACGACAAACTTATAGTCGATACCAAACGTTAGAATTAGAAAAAGAATTTCAATTCAACCATTACCTCACAAGAAAACGTCGAATAGAAGTTGCACATCATCTATGTTTAACTGAAAGACAAATAAAATTTGGTTCCAAAACCGTAGAATGAAATTAAAGAAAGAGAGACAGGTTATAAAAGATCTAAATGACACATCTGCAGTTAAAATGGATGATAAAGACGATGAAAAAAGTGAGGCCGGAAGTGACGATTCACCATGATGGAGTTCCGTAGTTTTATAGAAGTACATTCGGAAGTGATTTGAACGAGAAGCATGACACGGGATGCAGTTTGTAAGCGTTTCTAAAAAACGGGTTGATTTTTATCTTGCCTATCTTCAGCTCCTCTGTACACGAAAAACGTTTCTATTTATGTTGTAGCAAAGCTGCATTGTGTTAAAGACTTCAAACTTGTTTTATCTTAATATCTACAAGTCGACGAGAGGGGCGTTTAATGAAAAAAAGATGGATCCCAACAAATGCTTGCTTTGTGCGAGCTCTGCTTGACTGACTCTTGAAGTCGGACTGAAGGTCGTAAAAGTGTCACTGCAGAAAAAATTGAGTATATCCTGCTTTTAATGCGCAATATTTGATCTTGAAATTTAGGTTCAGTGTATGGAACGCCTCTTCGTATCAATTAACAGCAGAAGATGATAGGCACCACCTGTCCGATCATTTTATACCCACAATGAGGTATAGAAATCATATTTACCTTACAATTAACTGCTATCATTCCAGCGGTGTGCAGCTAACGATTTTACTTATGAAGTGCAATCATATAGATTTACAAATAGATGGATAAGACGGTGCAATGTTTCGCGACCATAATCTACCTGTGCCATTTTTAATGCCAAATAAAGTCAAACAACTAGTGCTTCTTATTTCAAAGACATTTTGTACAGGAAGGTGCAATTTTTCCTACTGCAATATTGAAACATTTGTGTGGACAAACATTTGATCACGTGCTTTTCATCAGATAATCCTATACACAGTTTAACTTTTCAATGAAGACATACATTTGTTTGCAAGATTTATTTACGAAAGGTCACAGAATCTCAAAAATTATAGCACTAAAGGCACGTGTACTTAAAACAATCCTATTGACATTAAAACCTATTGCAACATTAATTATTTACAAAATATATGATATAAATATTTCTTAATTATCTCAACATTATTGTTCGTGTTTGTCCTATGCTGTCTTTTGTATGTTTGTGTTTATGTTCGTATTTTGAAGGCGGGATCGCCTCCTTATTTCTCCAAAAGGGTAAAAATACCATGTACGTTTGTTATGTTGTTAAATTTTATTGAATATGAAGGGTAAATATTAGAATAGAAATACAGAGAAAATACTGTCAACTAGTAAATGAATTATACACAAAATGGCATTAGGTTTAGTCTACATAAGGAAAAAATGGAATGTTAAAATAACGACAATGTATGTGCACGTGTACTTAATTAGCTTTTCAAGTCTTTTGCTTGATTATTGGTAGTAACATTTAAATTAGGAATTTTGGTTAAAGTTTACTTATTTATACCAATTTCCAAATGTGTCAAAAGTACTTCCAACGTTCCATAATAAAAATTTTTTTAAAGTGTTCATTTCAATAAATATGTTTTCATATGCATGTCCGTTCTTTTACTCAGGGTTTTCACAAATTAAGCTTTTTCATATGATATAAAAATTGTAATTATTAGTACTTTAGGGCAAGCCGAATAGATTTTTTTGACTACAACAATTATGCTTTTAACAAAATTTGAAGATTTTGAAAGAACGGTTTCGTTACCTCATAATTCAGGCATTTTAGTTTAAATTTTTAAAATGAGGATGAAGCCAAAGCGAGGCCATATTCATATTTAGTGTTGTATTTTCTCTGTTGTAATCTTTTAGTCAATTTGTTATATTTTGTGAATTTACGAACTGAAATAACGAGATTGTTATACATAATTGTATCATTAAAAAGTTTATATTATAATTTTACTTCGATATGTGAAATATATGAGCAGACTTAACATATTAATTATATAAATAGTAAATTAGTTATTATCTTATAAGGGGGATTTTTTTTTTTGCAAATGATGTGCATAACATGTTTATATTGGTTTACATTTATGAATTGTGACTTCGATGGAAAGTTGTCTCATTGACACTCATATCACATCTTCCTATATCTAAATATTATGGTCTGAAAATGACAAACATGATTCCAAAAACATATAATCTGGCTAAATTTGTTATGCCTGTTTCTTTTTAGAAAAAAGAGAGAATACTAAGCTAAAGTCCAATAAAATTAAAAGTATCAACATTTCAATACAAGTTAGCTCAGCATAATACCAATAACAGAATGAAATTCAATGATAAATTTGAGTTTAACTCTATGTTCATTTCGCTGCTTTGACATACTTTCAAATGGTAGCTGTCAACACCAAAGCTATATATAGAATATCCTTTTACTGTTATTTCAAATAATGGTTGTTAACAGTGATTTTTACATATTTAACACTGTTGCTGATAACACCAAAAGCTGCATTATGTTTTTACTGTTATTTCAAACGATAGTTGTTAGCACATAATTTGTCAAACGTTTTGCACCTAATTCTACCCAGCTGTTAACACCAAAGCTGTATAATGTTTTTCATTGTTATTATTAACGATAGCTATTAACACCAAAGTTGTCGACCGTTTTGACTTGTGGAATAAGAATATAATATCAGTATATATTTGGCGTAACCAAACAACTGAAAAATAAGTTCATTGTGTAACCAATTGCAATGAATTGATTATGTTTTGTCTGTTTGTAAGTTTCATCATATCATTTTGCAGAAAATATCAGACGGTTATGGCGAACTGTCAAAATCATTGTGCATGGCTATATAAAAATTATCAAGTGTAGTTGAAATATTTTTTCATGTTAGTTGAAAAACGAAAATAAAAAATGCCGAAGTTATAGTTTTTGCTTTAGTTTTGTTTTTATATGACTGCAACATGTGCTGTAAACACAATGGTGAGGCGAGTGTCATACGTTTCTGACGTTTTATTCCATCGATTCAGATCACCCTTGCTGTGACCTGTAACAAAAGAAGATATTTGACGAGACTGATCATTGACCTTTTTTTATAATTATTTCCTATCCTAATTTTAAGACCTGTTTTCGCCATTGTTAAGACAATGCTGTTACAGCC
>NW_027267641.1:0-23421 GCF_963676685.1 Mytilus edulis | reverse complement strand
CAATCTCGGAGCGGACATTTTATTGTAGGCTTTTACTGAAATTTACGGACCTAGCAAGCAATTTTTACGGCATTGCAATTTTTTTTCTCTAGGAAAAGCTTTGAGAGATATCTGCACCAAATTTTTTTACAAACTTTTAGTACATGTATGCCCTGCTGACTGCAAATTTTGAGGTCGATTGTATTTGTAGTTTCAGAGTACATGTGGATTTTTTTTTCAGAAGTGACGCAAGAACAATATTGAATTTCAATTTTTCATGAAACATGATTGATTGATCATGAAACATGATTGATTGATCATGATCATGATTGATTGATCATGATCATGATTGATTGATCATGATCATGATTGATCATGATCATGATTGATTGATTGATTGATTGATTAGTTGGTTGGTTGGTAAAACACGTTTGATAGGGCCAATTCAAACAGCGAAAAAGAAACAAAAAAGATCTTGGACCCTATATTAAACACACGAGACGGAAACATGATTGATTGATTGGTTGGTTGGTTGGTTGGTTGGTTGGTTGGTTGGTTGGTTAAACACGTTGGATAGGGCCAATTGAAACAGCGAAAAAGAAACAAAGAAGATCTTGGACCCTATATTAAACACACGAGACGAGACGGAAACTTGATTGATTGATCATGATTGATTGATTGATTGATTGATTGATTGATTGATTGATTGATTGATTGGTTGGTTGGTTGGTTGATTGGTTGGTTGGTTGGTTGGTTGGTTGGTTGGTTAAACACGTTGGATAGGGCCAATTGAAACAGCGAAAAAGAAACAAAGAAGATCTTGGACCCTATATTAAACACACGAGACGAGACGGAAACATGATTGATTGATCATGATTGATTGATCATGATTGATTGATTGATTGATTGATTGATTGATTGATTGATTGATTGATTGATTGATTGATTGATTGGTTGGTTGGTTGGTTGGTTAAACACGTTGGAAAGGGTCAATTGAAACAGCGAAAAAGAAACAAAGGAGATCTTGAACCCTATATTAAACACATGAGACGGAAACATGATTGATTGATCATGATTGATTGATTGATTGATTGATTGATTGATTGATTGGTTGGTTGGTTGGTTGGTTAAACACGTTGGAAAGGGTCAATTGAAACAGCGAAAAAGAAACAAAGGAGATCTTGAACCCTATATTAAACACATGAGACGGAAACATGATTGATTGATTGATTAATCATGATCATGATTGGTTGATTGATCATGATCATGATTTGTTGATTGATCATTATTGATTGATCATGATTGGTTGGTTGGTTGGTTGGTTGGCAAACACACATAAAAATCTTCAAGTCGTGCCCCAAATCACATATGTACATGACCTTGACCTTTGACCTTGTGACCTTTGTCAAGGTCATTGCTTCACAATGTCATTGCAAAAGACCCTATGGGTCAAGGACCTTTTGTTTAAGTGTTTTGCCTAATAATGGCCTTTTATAAACCATCAATGGGGGTTATGTCCCTTACATAATGGTAAAACCAATACAGTCATAATGTAACAAAGTTGCCCCTTGAAGTACTGAACATTTTTCACTGCTTAAATTTTCTGTATCTATAACCATTCAAGAATTATAGGGAAATCAAAGACATATGAAAATCTTAAATATGACCTTGACCTTTGACCTTGACCTAATTTTCTAAGTTAGGACCCAGGGGACTCAAATAAAAACATTCCAGGGTTATACGGTTAACGGTTTATGAGTTAAAAAAACATACCGACAAATTTATTCCGTAAAGGTACATAACTCCTATAAAATTTCATCGAATCGCTTCGATCCAAATTAGCCAAAAATTCCTGAGGATGTAACGAACAATTTGTAAAAAGAATTTTGTCGCTTTCTTATTTTGTTACGAAGGAGATGCACACACATGACAAACAGTGAATAGGGAGATAACTCTTACAAAGAAAATGGTTCGGCTAAGCAGGGTGAAATTTAAAAGCGCATAACCTATACGATACAATATGAAAAAAATCTAAGCGACATATTGCGAAACAAACATTTATCGCAAGAACAAAATTTGGCGGAAGAAAAAAAAAAAAAAAATAATAATAATAATAATAATAATCAGAACAAATACAATAGGCTTTCCACAGAAAAGTGGAAAGACCTAATAATATGGAAAAAACTGGAGTTGTCGTTCGTTTTACGTTGATAGGATAGATAGCACACAACCTACATTCAGTTGTAAGTGGAGGGTTAAAAAAAAGGGGGGGGCAAAAGGGGGTCTCGGGAGATTTTTTTTTTTTTTTATTAACGGAACAGAATGGTTAAAAAGGTTTTTTACAATATAAATCAATTGCTTTAAAAAAGCAATTGTAGGGGGTCTTTCCCCCTTTAAAATTAATTGAATTGGGGGTGGGGGGGGGGGGGTGTTTGTTTGTTTGTTTGTTTGTTTGTTTGTTTGTTTGTTTCTGTATGGGGTCTATATTATTGTTACCGGAGAAGTTTCATGTTTAGTTTGGAAAGTTTTTCTTTTATTTTAGGTACAGCGCGCGCGCCACATCACGTGACACGGGTTTATAATAACGAAAAGATAGTCTTTTTATTCCTTTTTAGGTGGGGACTTTGAACAGACAACATGTATAGAGACGGAATGCACACAATGTAATTTCTTTTGTCATTGTAGGAAATTGACATTTTGATGACAGTTCACAAACAGTGCATGATTTGGATTTATTTGATCCGGTGTAACTTTAAAACACATTTATTGATTATTTTCTGATAATGTACATTTTTCAGCACCTGTTTGTAACACAGATTAGTATTTCAATCTCGGAGCGGACATTTTATTGTAGGCTTTTACTGAAATTTACGGACCTAGCAAGCAATTTTTACGGCATTGCAATTTTTTTTCTCTAGGAAAAGCTTTGAGAGATATCTGCACCAAATTTTTTTACAAACTTTTAGTACATGTATGCCCTGCTGACTGCAAATTTTGAGGTCGATTGTATTTGTAGTTTCAGAGTACATGTGGATTTTTTTTTCAGAAGTGACGCAAGAACAATATTGAATTTCAATTTTTCATGAAACATGATTGATTGATCATGAAACATGATTGATTGATCATGATCATGATTGATTGATCATGATCATGATTGATTGATCATGATCATGATTGATTGATCATGATTGATTGATTGATTGATTGATTAGTTGGTTGGTTGGTAAAACACGTTTGATAGGGCCAATTCAAACAGCGAAAAAGAAACAAAAAAGATCTTGGACCCTATATTAAACACACGAGACGGAAACATGATTGATTGATTGGTTGGTTGGTTGGTTGGTTGGTTGGTTGGTTGGTTGGTTAAACACGTTGGATAGGGCCAATTGAAACAGCGAAAAAGAAACAAAGAAGATCTTGGACCCTATATTAAACACACGAGACGAGACGGAAACTTGATTGATTGATCATGATTGATTGATTGATTGATTGATTGATTGATTGATTGATTGATTGATTGGTTGGTTGGTTGGTTGATTGGTTGGTTGGTTGGTTGGTTGGTTGGTTGGTTAAACACGTTGGATAGGGCCAATTGAAACAGCGAAAAAGAAACAAAGAAGATCTTGGACCCTATATTAAACACACGAGACGAGACGGAAACATGATTGATTGATCATGATTGATTGATCATGATTGATTGATTGATTGATTGATTGATTGATTGATTGATTGATTGATTGATTGATTGATTGATTGATTGATTGGTTGGTTGGTTGGTTGGTTAAACACGTTGGAAAGGGTCAATTGAAACAGCGAAAAAGAAACAAAGGAGATCTTGAACCCTATATTAAACACATGAGACGGAAACATGATTGATTGATCATGATTGATTGATTGATTGATTGATTGATTGATTGATTGGTTGGTTGGTTGGTTGGTTAAACACGTTGGAAAGGGTCAATTGAAACAGCGAAAAAGAAACAAAGGAGATCTTGAACCCTATATTAAACACATGAGACGGAAACATGATTGATTGATTGATTAATCATGATCATGATTGGTTGATTGATCATGATCATGATTTGTTGATTGATCATTATTGATTGATCATGATTGGTTGGTTGGTTGGTTGGTTGGCAAACACACATAAAAATCTTCAAGTCGTGCCCCAAATCACATATGTACATGACCTTGACCTTTGACCTTGTGACCTTTGTCAAGGTCATTGCTTCACAATGTCATTGCAAAAGACCCTATGGGTCAAGGACCTTTTGTTTAAGTGTTTTGCCTAATAATGGCCTTTTATAAACCATCAATGGGGGTTATGTCCCTTACATAATGGTAAAACCAATACAGTCATAATGTAACAAAGTTGCCCCTTGAAGTACTGAACATTTTTCACTGCTTAAATTTTCTGTATCTATAACCATTCAAGAATTATAGGGAAATCAAAGACATATGAAAATCTTAAATATGACCTTGACCTTTGACCTTGACCTAATTTTCTAAGTTAGGACCCAGGGGACTCAAATAAAAACATTCCAGGGTTATACGGTTAACGGTTTATGAGTTAAAAAAACATACCGACAAATTTATTCCGTAAAGGTACATAACTCCTATAAAATTTCATCGAATCGCTTCGATCCAAATTAGCCAAAAATTCCTGAGGATGTAACGAACAATTTGTAAAAAGAATTTTGTCGCTTTCTTATTTTGTTACGAAGGAGATGCACACACATGACAAACAGTGAATAGGGAGATAACTCTTACAAAGAAAATGGTTCGGCTAAGCAGGGTGAAATTTAAAAGCGCATAACCTATACGATACAATATGAAAAAAATCTAAGCGACATATTGCGAAACAAACATTTATCGCAAGAACAAAATTTGGCGGAAGAAAAAAAAAAAAAAAATAATAATAATAATAATAATAATCAGAACAAATACAATAGGCTTTCCACAGAAAAGTGGAAAGACCTAATAATATGGAAAAAACTGGAGTTGTCGTTCGTTTTACGTTGATAGGATAGATAGCACACAACCTACATTCAGTTGTAAGTGGAGGGTTAAAAAAAAGGGGGGGGCAAAAGGGGGTCTCGGGAGATTTTTTTTTTTTTTTATTAACGGAACAGAATGGTTAAAAAGGTTTTTTACAATATAAATCAATTGCTTTAAAAAAGCAATTGTAGGGGGTCTTTCCCCCTTTAAAATTAATTGAATTGGGGGTGGGGGGGGGGGGGGTGTTTGTTTGTTTGTTTGTTTGTTTGTTTGTTTGTTTGTTTCTGTATGGGGTCTATATTATTGTTACCGGAGAAGTTTCATGTTTAGTTTGGAAAGTTTTTCTTTTATTTTAGGTACAGCGCGCGCGCCACATCACGTGACACGGGTTTATAATAACGAAAAGATAGTCTTTTTATTCCTTTTTAGGTGGGGACTTTGAACAGACAACATGTATAGAGACGGAATGCACACAATGTAATTTCTTTTGTCATTGTAGGAAATTGACATTTTGATGACAGTTCACAAACAGTGCATGATTTGGATTTATTTGATCCGGTGTAACTTTAAAACACATTTATTGATTATTTTCTGATAATGTACATTTTTCAGCACCTGTTTGTAACACAGATTAGTATTTCAATCTCGGAGCGGACATTTTATTGTAGGCTTTTACTGAAATTTACGGACCTAGCAAGCAATTTTTACGGCATTGCAATTTTTTTTCTCTAGGAAAAGCTTTGAGAGATATCTGCACCAAATTTTTTTACAAACTTTTAGTACATGTATGCCCTGCTGACTGCAAATTTTGAGGTCGATTGTATTTGTAGTTTCAGAGTACATGTGGATTTTTTTTTCAGAAGTGACGCAAGAACAATATTGAATTTCAATTTTTCATGAAACATGATTGATTGATCATGAAACATGATTGATTGATCATGATCATGATTGATTGATCATGATCATGATTGATTGATCATGATCATGATTGATTGATCATGATTGATTGATTGATTGATTGATTAGTTGGTTGGTTGGTAAAACACGTTTGATAGGGCCAATTCAAACAGCGAAAAAGAAACAAAAAAGATCTTGGACCCTATATTAAACACACGAGACGGAAACATGATTGATTGATTGGTTGGTTGGTTGGTTGGTTGGTTGGTTGGTTGGTTGGTTAAACACGTTGGATAGGGCCAATTGAAACAGCGAAAAAGAAACAAAGAAGATCTTGGACCCTATATTAAACACACGAGACGAGACGGAAACTTGATTGATTGATCATGATTGATTGATTGATTGATTGATTGATTGATTGATTGATTGATTGATTGGTTGGTTGGTTGGTTGATTGGTTGGTTGGTTGGTTGGTTGGTTGGTTGGTTAAACACGTTGGATAGGGCCAATTGAAACAGCGAAAAAGAAACAAAGAAGATCTTGGACCCTATATTAAACACACGAGACGAGACGGAAACATGATTGATTGATCATGATTGATTGATCATGATTGATTGATTGATTGATTGATTGATTGATTGATTGATTGATTGATTGATTGATTGATTGATTGATTGATTGGTTGGTTGGTTGGTTGGTTAAACACGTTGGAAAGGGTCAATTGAAACAGCGAAAAAGAAACAAAGGAGATCTTGAACCCTATATTAAACACATGAGACGGAAACATGATTGATTGATCATGATTGATTGATTGATTGATTGATTGATTGATTGATTGGTTGGTTGGTTGGTTGGTTAAACACGTTGGAAAGGGTCAATTGAAACAGCGAAAAAGAAACAAAGGAGATCTTGAACCCTATATTAAACACATGAGACGGAAACATGATTGATTGATTGATTAATCATGATCATGATTGGTTGATTGATCATGATCATGATTTGTTGATTGATCATTATTGATTGATCATGATTGGTTGGTTGGTTGGTTGGTTGGCAAACACACATAAAAATCTTCAAGTCGTGCCCCAAATCACATATGTACATGACCTTGACCTTTGACCTTGTGACCTTTGTCAAGGTCATTGCTTCACAATGTCATTGCAAAAGACCCTATGGGTCAAGGACCTTTTGTTTAAGTGTTTTGCCTAATAATGGCCTTTTATAAACCATCAATGGGGGTTATGTCCCTTACATAATGGTAAAACCAATACAGTCATAATGTAACAAAGTTGCCCCTTGAAGTACTGAACATTTTTCACTGCTTAAATTTTCTGTATCTATAACCATTCAAGAATTATAGGGAAATCAAAGACATATGAAAATCTTAAATATGACCTTGACCTTTGACCTTGACCTAATTTTCTAAGTTAGGACCCAGGGGACTCAAATAAAAACATTCCAGGGTTATACGGTTAACGGTTTATGAGTTAAAAAAACATACCGACAAATTTATTCCGTAAAGGTACATAACTCCTATAAAATTTCATCGAATCGCTTCGATCCAAATTAGCCAAAAATTCCTGAGGATGTAACGAACAATTTGTAAAAAGAATTTTGTCGCTTTCTTATTTTGTTACGAAGGAGATGCACACACATGACAAACAGTGAATAGGGAGATAACTCTTACAAAGAAAATGGTTCGGCTAAGCAGGGTGAAATTTAAAAGCGCATAACCTATACGATACAATATGAAAAAAATCTAAGCGACATATTGCGAAACAAACATTTATCGCAAGAACAAAATTTGGCGGAAGAAAAAAAAAAAAAAAATAATAATAATAATAATAATAATCAGAACAAATACAATAGGCTTTCCACAGAAAAGTGGAAAGACCTAATAATATGGAAAAAACTGGAGTTGTCGTTCGTTTTACGTTGATAGGATAGATAGCACACAACCTACATTCAGTTGTAAGTGGAGGGTTAAAAAAAAGGGGGGGGCAAAAGGGGGTCTCGGGAGATTTTTTTTTTTTTTTATTAACGGAACAGAATGGTTAAAAAGGTTTTTTACAATATAAATCAATTGCTTTAAAAAAGCAATTGTAGGGGGTCTTTCCCCCTTTAAAATTAATTGAATTGGGGGTGGGGGGGGGGGGTGTTTGTTTGTTTGTTTGTTTGTTTGTTTGTTTGTTTGTTTCTGTATGGGGTCTATATTATTGTTACCGGAGAAGTTTCATGTTTAGTTTGGAAAGTTTTTCTTTTATTTTAGGTACAGCGCGCGCGCCACATCACGTGACACGGGTTTATAATAACGAAAAGATAGTCTTTTTATTCCTTTTTAGGTGGGGACTTTGAACAGACAACATGTATAGAGACGGAATGCACACAATGTAATTTCTTTTGTCATTGTAGGAAATTGACATTTTGATGACAGTTCACAAACAGTGCATGATTTGGATTTATTTGATCCGGTGTAACTTTAAAACACATTTATTGATTATTTTCTGATAATGTACATTTTTCAGCACCTGTTTGTAACACAGATTAGTATTTCAATCTCGGAGCGGACATTTTATTGTAGGCTTTTACTGAAATTTACGGACCTAGCAAGCAATTTTTACGGCATTGCAATTTTTTTTCTCTAGGAAAAGCTTTGAGAGATATCTGCACCAAATTTTTTTACAAACTTTTAGTACATGTATGCCCTGCTGACTGCAAATTTTGAGGTCGATTGTATTTGTAGTTTCAGAGTACATGTGGATTTTTTTTTCAGAAGTGACGCAAGAACAATATTGAATTTCAATTTTTCATGAAACATGATTGATTGATCATGAAACATGATTGATTGATCATGATCATGATTGATTGATCATGATCATGATTGATTGATCATGATCATGATTGATTGATCATGATTGATTGATTGATTGATTGATTAGTTGGTTGGTTGGTAAAACACGTTTGATAGGGCCAATTCAAACAGCGAAAAAGAAACAAAAAAGATCTTGGACCCTATATTAAACACACGAGACGGAAACATGATTGATTGATTGGTTGGTTGGTTGGTTGGTTGGTTGGTTGGTTGGTTGGTTAAACACGTTGGATAGGGCCAATTGAAACAGCGAAAAAGAAACAAAGAAGATCTTGGACCCTATATTAAACACACGAGACGAGACGGAAACTTGATTGATTGATCATGATTGATTGATTGATTGATTGATTGATTGATTGATTGATTGATTGATTGGTTGGTTGGTTGGTTGATTGGTTGGTTGGTTGGTTGGTTGGTTGGTTGGTTAAACACGTTGGATAGGGCCAATTGAAACAGCGAAAAAGAAACAAAGAAGATCTTGGACCCTATATTAAACACACGAGACGAGACGGAAACATGATTGATTGATCATGATTGATTGATCATGATTGATTGATTGATTGATTGATTGATTGATTGATTGATTGATTGATTGATTGATTGATTGATTGATTGTTGATTGGTTGGTTGGTTGGTTAAACACGTTGGAAAGGGTCAATTGAAACAGCGAAAAAGAAACAAAGGAGATCTTGAACCCTATATTAAACACATGAGACGGAAACATGATTGATTGATCATGATTGATTGATTGATTGATTGATTGATTGATTGATTGGTTGGTTGGTTGGTTGGTTAAACACGTTGGAAAGGGTCAATTGAAACAGCGAAAAAGAAACAAAGGAGATCTTGAACCCTATATTAAACACATGAGACGGAAACATGATTGATTGATTGATTAATCATGATCATGATTGGTTGATTGATCATGATCATGATTTGTTGATTGATCATTATTGATTGATCATGATTGGTTGGTTGGTTGGTTGGTTGGCAAACACACATAAAAATCTTCAAGTCGTGCCCCAAATCACATATGTACATGACCTTGACCTTTGACCTTGTGACCTTTGTCAAGGTCATTGCTTCACAATGTCATTGCAAAAGACCCTATGGGTCAAGGACCTTTTGTTTAAGTGTTTTGCCTAATAATGGCCTTTTATAAACCATCAATGGGGGTTATGTCCCTTACATAATGGTAAAACCAATACAGTCATAATGTAACAAAGTTGCCCCTTGAAGTACTGAACATTTTTCACTGCTTAAATTTTCTGTATCTATAACCATTCAAGAATTATAGGGAAATCAAAGACATATGAAAATCTTAAATATGACCTTGACCTTTGACCTTGACCTAATTTTCTAAGTTAGGACCCAGGGGACTCAAATAAAAACATTCCAGGGTTATACGGTTAACGGTTTATGAGTTAAAAAAACATACCGACAAATTTATTCCGTAAAGGTACATAACTCCTATAAAATTTCATCGAATCGCTTCGATCCAAATTAGCCAAAAATTCCTGAGGATGTAACGAACAATTTGTAAAAAGAATTTTGTCGCTTTCTTATTTTGTTACGAAGGAGATGCACACACATGACAAACAGTGAATAGGGAGATAACTCTTACAAAGAAAATGGTTCGGCTAAGCAGGGTGAAATTTAAAAGCGCATAACCTATACGATACAATATGAAAAAAATCTAAGCGACATATTGCGAAACAAACATTTATCGCAAGAACAAAATTTGGCGGAAGAAAAAAAAAAAAAAAATAATAATAATAATAATAATAATCAGAACAAATACAATAGGCTTTCCACAGAAAAGTGGAAAGACCTAATAATATGGAAAAAACTGGAGTTGTCGTTCGTTTTACGTTGATAGGATAGATAGCACACAACCTACATTCAGTTGTAAGTGGAGGGTTAAAAAAAAGGGGGGGGCAAAAGGGGGTCTCGGGAGATTTTTTTTTTTTTTTATTAACGGAACAGAATGGTTAAAAAGGTTTTTTACAATATAAATCAATTGCTTTAAAAAAGCAATTGTAGGGGGTCTTTCCCCCTTTAAAATTAATTGAATTGGGGGTGGGGGGGGGGGGGTGTTTGTTTGTTTGTTTGTTTGTTTGTTTGTTTGTTTGTTTCTGTATGGGGTCTATATTATTGTTACCGGAGAAGTTTCATGTTTAGTTTGGAAAGTTTTTCTTTTATTTTAGGTACAGCGCGCGCGCCACATCACGTGACACGGGTTTATAATAACGAAAAGATAGTCTTTTTATTCCTTTTTAGGTGGGGACTTTGAACAGACAACATGTATAGAGACGGAATGCACACAATGTAATTTCTTTTGTCATTGTAGGAAATTGACATTTTGATGACAGTTCACAAACAGTGCATGATTTGGATTTATTTGATCCGGTGTAACTTTAAAACACATTTATTGATTATTTTCTGATAATGTACATTTTTCAGCACCTGTTTGTAACACAGATTAGTATTTCAATCTCGGAGCGGACATTTTATTGTAGGCTTTTACTGAAATTTACGGACCTAGCAAGCAATTTTTACGGCATTGCAATTTTTTTTCTCTAGGAAAAGCTTTGAGAGATATCTGCACCAAATTTTTTTACAAACTTTTAGTACATGTATGCCCTGCTGACTGCAAATTTTGAGGTCGATTGTATTTGTAGTTTCAGAGTACATGTGGATTTTTTTTTCAGAAGTGACGCAAGAACAATATTGAATTTCAATTTTTCATGAAACATGATTGATTGATCATGAAACATGATTGATTGATCATGATCATGATTGATTGATCATGATCATGATTGATTGATCATGATCATGATTGATTGATCATGATTGATTGATTGATTGATTGATTAGTTGGTTGGTTGGTAAAACACGTTTGATAGGGCCAATTCAAACAGCGAAAAAGAAACAAAAAAGATCTTGGACCCTATATTAAACACACGAGACGGAAACATGATTGATTGATTGGTTGGTTGGTTGGTTGGTTGGTTGGTTGGTTGGTTGGTTAAACACGTTGGATAGGGCCAATTGAAACAGCGAAAAAGAAACAAAGAAGATCTTGGACCCTATATTAAACACACGAGACGAGACGGAAACTTGATTGATTGATCATGATTGATTGATTGATTGATTGATTGATTGATTGATTGATTGATTGATTGGTTGGTTGGTTGGTTGATTGGTTGGTTGGTTGGTTGGTTGGTTGGTTGGTTAAACACGTTGGATAGGGCCAATTGAAACAGCGAAAAAGAAACAAAGAAGATCTTGGACCCTATATTAAACACACGAGACGAGACGGAAACATGATTGATTGATCATGATTGATTGATCATGATTGATTGATTGATTGATTGATTGATTGATTGATTGATTGATTGATTGATTGATTGATTGATTGGTTGGTTGGTTGGTTGGTTAAACACGTTGGAAAGGGTCAATTGAAACAGCGAAAAAGAAACAAAGGAGATCTTGAACCCTATATTAAACACATGAGACGGAAACATGATTGATTGATCATGATTGATTGATTGATTGATTGATTGATTGATTGATTGGTTGGTTGGTTGGTTGGTTAAACACGTTGGAAAGGGTCAATTGAAACAGCGAAAAAGAAACAAAGGAGATCTTGAACCCTATATTAAACACATGAGACGGAAACATGATTGATTGATTGATTAATCATGATCATGATTGGTTGATTGATCATGATCATGATTTGTTGATTGATCATTATTGATTGATCATGATTGGTTGGTTGGTTGGTTGGTTGGCAAACACACATAAAAATCTTCAAGTCGTGCCCCAAATCACATATGTACATGACCTTGACCTTTGACCTTGTGACCTTTGTCAAGGTCATTGCTTCACAATGTCATTGCAAAAGACCCTATGGGTCAAGGACCTTTTGTTTAAGTGTTTTGCCTAATAATGGCCTTTTATAAACCATCAATGGGGGTTATGTCCCTTACATAATGGTAAAACCAATACAGTCATAATGTAACAAAGTTGCCCCTTGAAGTACTGAACATTTTTCACTGCTTAAATTTTCTGTATCTATAACCATTCAAGAATTATAGGGAAATCAAAGACATATGAAAATCTTAAATATGACCTTGACCTTTGACCTTGACCTAATTTTCTAAGTTAGGACCCAGGGGACTCAAATAAAAACATTCCAGGGTTATACGGTTAACGGTTTATGAGTTAAAAAAACATACCGACAAATTTATTCCGTAAAGGTACATAACTCCTATAAAATTTCATCGAATCGCTTCGATCCAAATTAGCCAAAAATTCCTGAGGATGTAACGAACAATTTGTAAAAAGAATTTTGTCGCTTTCTTATTTTGTTACGAAGGAGATGCACACACATGACAAACAGTGAATAGGGAGATAACTCTTACAAAGAAAATGGTTCGGCTAAGCAGGGTGAAATTTAAAAGCGCATAACCTATACGATACAATATGAAAAAAATCTAAGCGACATATTGCGAAACAAACATTTATCGCAAGAACAAAATTTGGCGGAAGAAAAAAAAAAAAAAAATAATAATAATAATAATAATAATCAGAACAAATACAATAGGCTTTCCACAGAAAAGTGGAAAGACCTAATAATATGGAAAAAACTGGAGTTGTCGTTCGTTTTACGTTGATAGGATAGATAGCACACAACCTACATTCAGTTGTAAGTGGAGGGTTAAAAAAAAGGGGGGGGCAAAAGGGGGTCTCGGGAGATTTTTTTTTTTTTTTATTAACGGAACAGAATGGTTAAAAAGGTTTTTTACAATATAAATCAATTGCTTTAAAAAAGCAATTGTAGGGGGTCTTTCCCCCTTTAAAATTAATTGAATTGGGGGTGGGGGGGGGGGGGGGGTGTTTGTTTGTTTGTTTGTTTGTTTGTTTGTTTGTTTGTTTCTGTATGGGGTCTATATTATTGTTACCGGAGAAGTTTCATGTTTAGTTTGGAAAGTTTTTCTTTTATTTTAGGTACAGCGCGCGCGCCACATCACGTGACACGGGTTTATAATAACGAAAAGATAGTCTTTTTATTCCTTTTTAGGTGGGGACTTTGAACAGACAACATGTATAGAGACGGAATGCACACAATGTAATTTCTTTTGTCATTGTAGGAAATTGACATTTTGATGACAGTTCACAAACAGTGCATGATTTGGATTTATTTGATCCGGTGTAACTTTAAAACACATTTATTGATTATTTTCTGATAATGTACATTTTTCAGCACCTGTTTGTAACACAGATTAGTATTTCAATCTCGGAGCGGACATTTTATTGTAGGCTTTTACTGAAATTTACGGACCTAGCAAGCAATTTTTACGGCATTGCAATTTTTTTTCTCTAGGAAAAGCTTTGAGAGATATCTGCACCAAATTTTTTTACAAACTTTTAGTACATGTATGCCCTGCTGACTGCAAATTTTGAGGTCGATTGTATTTGTAGTTTCAGAGTACATGTGGATTTTTTTTTCAGAAGTGACGCAAGAACAATATTGAATTTCAATTTTTCATGAAACATGATTGATTGATCATGAAACATGATTGATTGATCATGATCATGATTGATTGATCATGATCATGATTGATTGATCATGATCATGATTGATTGATCATGATTGATTGATTGATTGATTGATTAGTTGGTTGGTTGGTAAAACACGTTTGATAGGGCCAATTCAAACAGCGAAAAAGAAACAAAAAAGATCTTGGACCCTATATTAAACACACGAGACGGAAACATGATTGATTGATTGGTTGGTTGGTTGGTTGGTTGGTTGGTTGGTTGGTTGGTTAAACACGTTGGATAGGGCCAATTGAAACAGCGAAAAAGAAACAAAGAAGATCTTGGACCCTATATTAAACACACGAGACGAGACGGAAACTTGATTGATTGATCATGATTGATTGATTGATTGATTGATTGATTGATTGATTGATTGATTGATTGGTTGGTTGGTTGGTTGATTGGTTGGTTGGTTGGTTGGTTGGTTGGTTGGTTAAACACGTTGGATAGGGCCAATTGAAACAGCGAAAAAGAAACAAAGAAGATCTTGGACCCTATATTAAACACACGAGACGAGACGGAAACATGATTGATTGATCATGATTGATTGATCATGATTGATTGATTGATTGATTGATTGATTGATTGATTGATTGATTGATTGATTGATTGATTGATTGATTGATTGATTGGTTGGTTGGTTGGTTGGTTAAACACGTTGGAAAGGGTCAATTGAAACAGCGAAAAAGAAACAAAGGAGATCTTGAACCCTATATTAAACACATGAGACGGAAACATGATTGATTGATCATGATTGATTGATTGATTGATTGATTGATTGATTGATTGGTTGGTTGGTTGGTTGGTTAAACACGTTGGAAAGGGTCAATTGAAACAGCGAAAAAGAAACAAAGGAGATCTTGAACCCTATATTAAACACATGAGACGGAAACATGATTGATTGATTGATTAATCATGATCATGATTGGTTGATTGATCATGATCATGATTTGTTGATTGATCATTATTGATTGATCATGATTGGTTGGTTGGTTGGTTGGTTGGCAAACACACATAAAAATCTTCAAGTCGTGCCCCAAATCACATATGTACATGACCTTGACCTTTGACCTTGTGACCTTTGTCAAGGTCATTGCTTCACAATGTCATTGCAAAAGACCCTATGGGTCAAGGACCTTTTGTTTAAGTGTTTTGCCTAATAATGGCCTTTTATAAACCATCAATGGGGGTTATGTCCCTTACATAATGGTAAAACCAATACAGTCATAATGTAACAAAGTTGCCCCTTGAAGTACTGAACATTTTTCACTGCTTAAATTTTCTGTATCTATAACCATTCAAGAATTATAGGGAAATCAAAGACATATGAAAATCTTAAATATGACCTTGACCTTTGACCTTGACCTAATTTTCTAAGTTAGGACCCAGGGGACTCAAATAAAAACATTCCAGGGTTATACGGTTAACGGTTTATGAGTTAAAAAAACATACCGACAAATTTATTCCGTAAAGGTACATAACTCCTATAAAATTTCATCGAATCGCTTCGATCCAAATTAGCCAAAAATTCCTGAGGATGTAACGAACAATTTGTAAAAAGAATTTTGTCGCTTTCTTATTTTGTTACGAAGGAGATGCACACACATGACAAACAGTGAATAGGGAGATAACTCTTACAAAGAAAATGGTTCGGCTAAGCAGGGTGAAATTTAAAAGCGCATAACCTATACGATACAATATGAAAAAAATCTAAGCGACATATTGCGAAACAAACATTTATCGCAAGAACAAAATTTGGCGGAAGAAAAAAAAAAAAAAAATAATAATAATAATAATAATAATCAGAACAAATACAATAGGCTTTCCACAGAAAAGTGGAAAGACCTAATAATATGGAAAAAACTGGAGTTGTCGTTCGTTTTACGTTGATAGGATAGATAGCACACAACCTACATTCAGTTGTAAGTGGAGGGTTAAAAAAAAGGGGGGGGCAAAAGGGGGTCTCGGGAGATTTTTTTTTTTTTTTATTAACGGAACAGAATGGTTAAAAAGGTTTTTTACAATATAAATCAATTGCTTTAAAAAAGCAATTGTAGGGGGTCTTTCCCCCTTTAAAATTAATTGAATTGGGGGTGGGGGGGGGGGGGGTGTTTGTTTGTTTGTTTGTTTGTTTGTTTGTTTGTTTGTTTCTGTATGGGGTCTATATTATTGTTACCGGAGAAGTTTCATGTTTAGTTTGGAAAGTTTTTCTTTTATTTTAGGTACAGCGCGCGCGCCACATCACGTGACACGGGTTTATAATAACGAAAAGATAGTCTTTTTATTCCTTTTTAGGTGGGGACTTTGAACAGACAACATGTATAGAGACGGAATGCACACAATGTAATTTCTTTTGTCATTGTAGGAAATTGACATTTTGATGACAGTTCACAAACAGTGCATGATTTGGATTTATTTGATCCGGTGTAACTTTAAAACACATTTATTGATTATTTTCTGATAATGTACATTTTTCAGCACCTGTTTGTAACACAGATTAGTATTTCAATCTCGGAGCGGACATTTTATTGTAGGCTTTTACTGAAATTTACGGACCTAGCAAGCAATTTTTACGGCATTGCAATTTTTTTTCTCTAGGAAAAGCTTTGAGAGATATCTGCACCAAATTTTTTTACAAACTTTTAGTACATGTATGCCCTGCTGACTGCAAATTTTGAGGTCGATTGTATTTGTAGTTTCAGAGTACATGTGGATTTTTTTTTCAGAAGTGACGCAAGAACAATATTGAATTTCAATTTTTCATGAAACATGATTGATTGATCATGAAACATGATTGATTGATCATGATCATGATTGATTGATCATGATCATGATTGATTGATCATGATCATGATTGATTGATCATGATTGATTGATTGATTGATTGATTAGTTGGTTGGTTGGTAAAACACGTTTGATAGGGCCAATTCAAACAGCGAAAAAGAAACAAAAAAGATCTTGGACCCTATATTAAACACACGAGACGGAAACATGATTGATTGATTGGTTGGTTGGTTGGTTGGTTGGTTGGTTGGTTGGTTGGTTAAACACGTTGGATAGGGCCAATTGAAACAGCGAAAAAGAAACAAAGAAGATCTTGGACCCTATATTAAACACACGAGACGAGACGGAAACTTGATTGATTGATCATGATTGATTGATTGATTGATTGATTGATTGATTGATTGATTGATTGATTGGTTGGTTGGTTGGTTGATTGGTTGGTTGGTTGGTTGGTTGGTTGGTTGGTTAAACACGTTGGATAGGGCCAATTGAAACAGCGAAAAAGAAACAAAGAAGATCTTGGACCCTATATTAAACACACGAGACGAGACGGAAACATGATTGATTGATCATGATTGATTGATCATGATTGATTGATTGATTGATTGATTGATTGATTGATTGATTGATTGATTGATTGATTGATTGATTGATTGATTGGTTGGTTGGTTGGTTGGTTAAACACGTTGGAAAGGGTCAATTGAAACAGCGAAAAAGAAACAAAGGAGATCTTGAACCCTATATTAAACACATGAGACGGAAACATGATTGATTGATCATGATTGATTGATTGATTGATTGATTGATTGATTGATTGGTTGGTTGGTTGGTTGGTTAAACACGTTGGAAAGGGTCAATTGAAACAGCGAAAAAGAAACAAAGGAGATCTTGAACCCTATATTAAACACATGAGACGGAAACATGATTGATTGATTGATTAATCATGATCATGATTGGTTGATTGATCATGATCATGATTTGTTGATTGATCATTATTGATTGATCATGATTGGTTGGTTGGTTGGTTGGTTGGCAAACACACATAAAAATCTTCAAGTCGTGCCCCAAATCACATATGTACATGACCTTGACCTTTGACCTTGTGACCTTTGTCAAGGTCATTGCTTCACAATGTCATTGCAAAAGACCCTATGGGTCAAGGACCTTTTGTTTAAGTGTTTTGCCTAATAATGGCCTTTTATAAACCATCAATGGGGGTTATGTCCCTTACATAATGGTAAAACCAATACAGTCATAATGTAACAAAGTTGCCCCTTGAAGTACTGAACATTTTTCACTGCTTAAATTTTCTGTATCTATAACCATTCAAGAATTATAGGGAAATCAAAGACATATGAAAATCTTAAATATGACCTTGACCTTTGACCTTGACCTAATTTTCTAAGTTAGGACCCAGGGGACTCAAATAAAAACATTCCAGGGTTATACGGTTAACGGTTTATGAGTTAAAAAAACATACCGACAAATTTATTCCGTAAAGGTACATAACTCCTATAAAATTTCATCGAATCGCTTCGATCCAAATTAGCCAAAAATTCCTGAGGATGTAACGAACAATTTGTAAAAAGAATTTTGTCGCTTTCTTATTTTGTTACGAAGGAGATGCACACACATGACAAACAGTGAATAGGGAGATAACTCTTACAAAGAAAATGGTTCGGCTAAGCAGGGTGAAATTTAAAAGCGCATAACCTATACGATACAATATGAAAAAAATCTAAGCGACATATTGCGAAACAAACATTTATCGCAAGAACAAAATTTGGCGGAAGAAAAAAAAAAAAAAAATAATAATAATAATAATAATAATCAGAACAAATACAATAGGCTTTCCACAGAAAAGTGGAAAGACCTAATAATATGGAAAAAACTGGAGTTGTCGTTCGTTTTACGTTGATAGGATAGATAGCACACAACCTACATTCAGTTGTAAGTGGAGGGTTAAAAAAAAGGGGGGGGCAAAAGGGGGTCTCGGGAGATTTTTTTTTTTTTTTATTAACGGAACAGAATGGTTAAAAAGGTTTTTTACAATATAAATCAATTGCTTTAAAAAAGCAATTGTAGGGGGTCTTTCCCCCTTTAAAATTAATTGAATTGGGGGTGGGGGGGGGGGGGTGTTTGTTTGTTTGTTTGTTTGTTTGTTTGTTTGTTTGTTTCTGTATGGGGTCTATATTATTGTTACCGGAGAAGTTTCATGTTTAGTTTGGAAAGTTTTTCTTTTATTTTAGGTACAGCGCGCGCGCCACATCACGTGACACGGGTTTATAATAACGAAAAGATAGTCTTTTTATTCCTTTTTAGGTGGGGACTTTGAACAGACAACATGTATAGAGACGGAATGCACACAATGTAATTTCTTTTGTCATTGTAGGAAATTGACATTTTGATGACAGTTCACAAACAGTGCATGATTTGGATTTATTTGATCCGGTGTAACTTTAAAACACATTTATTGATTATTTTCTGATAATGTACATTTTTCAGCACCTGTTTGTAACACAGATTAGTATTTCAATCTCGGAGCGGACATTTTATTGTAGGCTTTTACTGAAATTTACGGACCTAGCAAGCAATTTTTACGGCATTGCAATTTTTTTTCTCTAGGAAAAGCTTTGAGAGATATCTGCACCAAATTTTTTTACAAACTTTTAGTACATGTATGCCCTGCTGACTGCAAATTTTGAGGTCGATTGTATTTGTAGTTTCAGAGTACATGTGGATTTTTTTTTCAGAAGTGACGCAAGAACAATATTGAATTTCAATTTTTCATGAAACATGATTGATTGATCATGAAACATGATTGATTGATCATGATCATGATTGATTGATCATGATCATGATTGATTGATCATGATCATGATTGATTGATCATGATTGATTGATTGATTGATTGATTAGTTGGTTGGTTGGTAAAACACGTTTGATAGGGCCAATTCAAACAGCGAAAAAGAAACAAAAAAGATCTTGGACCCTATATTAAACACACGAGACGGAAACATGATTGATTGATTGGTTGGTTGGTTGGTTGGTTGGTTGGTTGGTTGGTTGGTTAAACACGTTGGATAGGGCCAATTGAAACAGCGAAAAAGAAACAAAGAAGATCTTGGACCCTATATTAAACACACGAGACGAGACGGAAACTTGATTGATTGATCATGATTGATTGATTGATTGATTGATTGATTGATTGATTGATTGATTGATTGGTTGGTTGGTTGGTTGATTGGTTGGTTGGTTGGTTGGTTGGTTGGTTGGTTAAACACGTTGGATAGGGCCAATTGAAACAGCGAAAAAGAAACAAAGAAGATCTTGGACCCTATATTAAACACACGAGACGAGACGGAAACATGATTGATTGATCATGATTGATTGATCATGATTGATTGATTGATTGATTGATTGATTGATTGATTGATTGATTGATTGATTGATTGATTGATTGATTGATTGGTTGGTTGGTTGGTTGTTGGTTAAACACGTTGGAAAGGGTCAATTGAAACAGCGAAAAAGAAACAAAGGAGATCTTGAACCCTATATTAAACACATGAGACGGAAACATGATTGATTGATCATGATTGATTGATTGATTGATTGATTGATTGATTGATTGGTTGGTTGGTTGGTTGGTTAAACACGTTGGAAAGGGTCAATTGAAACAGCGAAAAAGAAACAAAGGAGATCTTGAACCCTATATTAAACACATGAGACGGAAACATGATTGATTGATTGATTAATCATGATCATGATTGGTTGATTGATCATGATCATGATTTGTTGATTGATCATTATTGATTGATCATGATTGGTTGGTTGGTTGGTTGGTTGGCAAACACACATAAAAATCTTCAAGTCGTGCCCCAAATCACATATGTACATGACCTTGACCTTTGACCTTGTGACCTTTGTCAAGGTCATTGCTTCACAATGTCATTGCAAAAGACCCTATGGGTCAAGGACCTTTTGTTTAAGTGTTTTGCCTAATAATGGCCTTTTATAAACCATCAATGGGGGTTATGTCCCTTACATAATGGTAAAACCAATACAGTCATAATGTAACAAAGTTGCCCCTTGAAGTACTGAACATTTTTCACTGCTTAAATTTTCTGTATCTATAACCATTCAAGAATTATAGGGAAATCAAAGACATATGAAAATCTTAAATATGACCTTGACCTTTGACCTTGACCTAATTTTCTAAGTTAGGACCCAGGGGACTCAAATAAAAACATTCCAGGGTTATACGGTTAACGGTTTATGAGTTAAAAAAACATACCGACAAATTTATTCCGTAAAGGTACATAACTCCTATAAAATTTCATCGAATCGCTTCGATCCAAATTAGCCAAAAATTCCTGAGGATGTAACGAACAATTTGTAAAAAGAATTTTGTCGCTTTCTTATTTTGTTACGAAGGAGATGCACACACATGACAAACAGTGAATAGGGAGATAACTCTTACAAAGAAAATGGTTCGGCTAAGCAGGGTGAAATTTAAAAGCGCATAACCTATACGATACAATATGAAAAAAATCTAAGCGACATATTGCGAAACAAACATTTATCGCAAGAACAAAATTTGGCGGAAGAAAAAAAAAAAAAAAATAATAATAATAATAATAATAATCAGAACAAATACAATAGGCTTTCCACAGAAAAGTGGAAAGACCTAATAATATGGAAAAAACTGGAGTTGTCGTTCGTTTTACGTTGATAGGATAGATAGCACACAACCTACATTCAGTTGTAAGTGGAGGGTTAAAAAAAAGGGGGGGGCAAAAGGGGGTCTCGGGAGATTTTTTTTTTTTTTATTAACGGAACAGAATGGTTAAAAAGGTTTTTTACAATATAAATCAATTGCTTTAAAAAAGCAATTGTAGGGGGTCTTTCCCCCTTTAAAATTAATTGAATTGGGGGTGGGGGGGGGGGGGGTGTTTGTTTGTTTGTTTGTTTGTTTGTTTGTTTGTTTGTTTCTGTATGGGGTCTATATTATTGTTACCGGAGAAGTTTCATGTTTAGTTTGGAAAGTTTTTCTTTTATTTTAGGTACAGCGCGCGCGCCACATCACGTGACACGGGTTTATAATAACGAAAAGATAGTCTTTTTATTCCTTTTTAGGTGGGGACTTTGAACAGACAACATGTATAGAGACGGAATGCACACAATGTAATTTCTTTTGTCATTGTAGGAAATTGACATTTTGATGACAGTTCACAAACAGTGCATGATTTGGATTTATTTGATCCGGTGTAACTTTAAAACACATTTATTGATTATTTTCTGATAATGTACATTTTTCAGCACCTGTTTGTAACACAGATTAGTATTTCAATCTCGGAGCGGACATTTTATTGTAGGCTTTTACTGAAATTTACGGACCTAGCAAGCAATTTTTACGGCATTGCAATTTTTTTTCTCTAGGAAAAGCTTTGAGAGATATCTGCACCAAATTTTTTTACAAACTTTTAGTACATGTATGCCCTGCTGACTGCAAATTTTGAGGTCGATTGTATTTGTAGTTTCAGAGTACATGTGGATTTTTTTTTCAGAAGTGACGCAAGAACAATATTGAATTTCAATTTTTCATGAAACATGATTGATTGATCATGAAACATGATTGATTGATCATGATCATGATTGATTGATCATGATCATGATTGATTGATCATGATCATGATTGATTGATCATGATTGATTGATTGATTGATTGATTAGTTGGTTGGTTGGTAAAACACGTTTGATAGGGCCAATTCAAACAGCGAAAAAGAAACAAAAAAGATCTTGGACCCTATATTAAACACACGAGACGGAAACATGATTGATTGATTGGTTGGTTGGTTGGTTGGTTGGTTGGTTGGTTGGTTGGTTAAACACGTTGGATAGGGCCAATTGAAACAGCGAAAAAGAAACAAAGAAGATCTTGGACCCTATATTAAACACACGAGACGAGACGGAAACTTGATTGATTGATCATGATTGATTGATTGATTGATTGATTGATTGATTGATTGATTGATTGATTGGTTGGTTGGTTGGTTGATTGGTTGGTTGGTTGGTTGGTTGGTTGGTTGGTTAAACACGTTGGATAGGGCCAATTGAAACAGCGAAAAAGAAACAAAGAAGATCTTGGACCCTATATTAAACACACGAGACGAGACGGAAACATGATTGATTGATCATGATTGATTGATCATGATTGATTGATTGATTGATTGATTGATTGATTGATTGATTGATTGATTGATTGATTGATTGATTGATTGATT
>NW_027267640.1:0-37955 GCF_963676685.1 Mytilus edulis | reverse complement strand
CAAAGCACAAACATGTCAGTATTCACCTCAAAACTTAACAAAACCTTTTAATAGACTTTTAAGAAAAGATATAGTTACGCTACTGTTGTCAGGTCATTAAAGATTTCATATTTTGGCTTTAATATTGATTCACTTATAGTGTCTTTGCATCGGAATTAAACACATTTATTCTAAAACCAGTTGTTGGCATGACACGGGTTATGTTCTTCTCATATATTGCATGATGTTATAAGACTAAACCCCTAACAACAGGGATTGTGCCTGATATTCATATGATGAAGACATAACCTTTCAATCATTTTAATTTAGGTATCAGTAGCATATCAGTAATTGCTAGTAGTCTGTTGTTAATTATGTATTATTGTCTCTTGTTTCATATTCTGACATCGGACTCGGACTTCTCTTAAACTGAGATTTACTGTGCGTATTGTTGTGCGTTTGTTTTTCTACATTGGTCAGAGGTATAGGGGAGGGTTTAGATCTCAAAAAACATGTTTAACCCCGCCGCAATTTTGTCAGGAGCCTTTGGACTTTGTTATTCAGGGATGATTTTTAATTTTAGTTTCTTGTGTATAACTCGGAGTTTATTATGACGTCCATTATCACTGAACTAGTATGCATATATGTTTAGGGGCCAGCGGGAGTTTCTCGCTACATTGAAGACCCATTGGTGGCCTTCGTCTGTTGTCTGCTCTATGGTCGGGTTGTTCTCAATTTTTTTTTACAATATCATTGTTTGTCTGTTCACCCCATATATAATTTCTCAAGTGTTTCGATTTCTCTGACGACCTTGAACATATATTTTTTTCGATTGTATCGACGTTTCGGTTTTCGTCATTAAACCTCTAATAACATCCGGGTTGTTTGTTTGACTTTGTTTCTTTGTACCTATTTGTACTTACAAACTTTATAATTCAATAATTGAGTGAATTCTTTTTAAAGGTGTTTTGGTGTGTAAAAAAGTTCATATTGTAAATTCCAAACATCTTTTAGAGTACCTACAATCCAACTCTCTTTCATCTTGTAATAGTATTAAAAACATTTGATTTTTATACTCTTTACAAAAGTATTCCACATTTCAAACTAAAAGACAAATTGAAAGAGTTGGTATTGCTTTGCTTCATAAAAAAGAATGGCCAACGTAAATACAAGTATATTGTCTTAGGGAGGGATAAATCCTACTTTGTAAAGGATCACTCTTATTCAAACAACAAATTCTCTGAAACTGACATTATCAAGATGCTTGATTTCTTGATTGACAACATATTTGTTACGTTAGGAGGACGTGTTTTTCATCAGACTGTCGACATTCTAATGGGAACCAATGGTGCCCGTCTACTTGCCGACTTGTTTCTTTATTATTATGAGGCTGACTTCGATACAGGAACGTCTTAGGAAGAAAGATAAGAAGTTAGCGATATCCTTTAACTCTACTTTCCGATATATAGATGATGTTCTTTCACTAAATAATTCAAAATTTGGTGACTATGTGGAACGGATCTATCCCCATCGAACTAGAGATAAAGGATACTGCAAATATAGTTAATCGGCTTCATATCTTGACGCACATCTAGATATTGACAATGTGGGTCGGTTGAAAACAAACCTTTACGACGAAAGAGATGATTTCACCTTACCAATTGTGGCCTTTCAATTCCTAAGTAGCAACATTCCAGCAGCACCTGCATACGGGGTATTATATATCCCAATTGATACGATATTCCCGTGCTTACATTTCCTATCATGATTTTCTTGATAGAGGGTTGCTGCTAACAAGGAAGCTATCAAACCAAGAGTTCCAAATGGTGATGTCTTCGTAAAGTTTACGAACGCAATCACGAGTTGGTTGACCTTTATGGAATAACCGTTTCGCAAATGATATCGCAAATCTTCCTTACGTCGTAACAACAATTCCCTTCCCTTTCTTATATGTGACCTACCGAATCAGACTATTTACCGGATTTGTTATCACATAATTAACACGACGGGTGCCACATGTGGAGCAGGATCTGCTTACCCTTCGGAGCAGCTGAGATCATCACTAGTTTTGGTGGGGTTCGTGTTGCTTTTTCTTTAGTGTTCTATGTTGTGTCATGTGTACTATTGTTTGTCTGTTTGTCTTTTTCATTTTTAGTCATGGTGTTGTCTGTTTATTTTTGATTTATGAGTTTGACTGTCCTTGGTATTTTTTGTCCCTCTTTTGTGTCATGGCATGCGTATAAAGTGGAACTGTACCACGATTTCCCGAGGATTACAAGAACTTATTAATATCCAAAGGAAAAAATTTATTTGTCCCAGCATCTTGGTGTTATACTACTTAAAATAATATTAAAGTATATAATTTTATGATACTTGTCGTGTTTACTCAATAAAAGTGCAATTTAACTTCAGGAAATACAAAAGTAGATAAGCATGTCTTGTAAGTTATATGCAAATTACTTGATGAAAACAATATCGCGGACGTAGTAAGATAGCAAAGTAAACACTAATTTACTTGTTAATGGAATCATAAAAGAGGCGGAGAATATTTAAGTGATGTTCAAACTCATATTTCAACTGGCAAAAACAGACAGACTTGAGAAGGAAAATTAAAAGAAAAGAGGTAAATGTTGATAAACATTTTATACCATGATATACCAATTGAACAGTCACGTTATCATCCCAACTTCTTTCTTCGTGAGGAATTTACCGTGACAATTGCCTCGATTGATGCCACATTTAATGTTTATATTTGGCACATGCTGTTCAGAGACACCGACTAACATACTGGAAGAAAATGTACACTTTAAAAAAGTTACAAGAGGTCTAAAATTAACACCTAAAAAGTGTTAAAAAATATCCAAGGTAGTGTAATTCAAACTTTGTTTTTAGTTATCATGATTAAAAATTAACTGTTAACAAAACTTTGAATTTTTGAAATACCACGGCCTTTCTACCTCAGGAATAGATTAAATTAGCTGTATTTGGCAAAACGTTTAGGAAGTTTTGGTCCTCAATGTTCTTTAGCTTCGTACATTATTTGGTACTTCGAACATTTTTTTGATTCGAGCTTCACTGATGGGTATTTAGTAAACGAAACGCGCGTCTGCTGTAAATATTAAATTTGAATCCTGATATCTATGATGAGTTTATTTATTAATTCAATTACATATTAAAAAGAATCAAAGTAATATAATTGATACATTGACTTTCCAATTCAACCTTTTGAAATTTAGTTTATTGAAATATCAGGTCAGTATGCCAAATATCTATGTCACTAACAATTACCCATTCGAAAGGTAAAAAAGTAAGGTCAAGAGACTTCTAGACATAAAAAAATTAATAGCTGATTACTAAACTGAGAAACATAGCAATGGGGAAATTTATAAACTATGAAAACATGTTATCAGGCACATGAAGTATGGATGTATATCAATTTGACGTGTAACATTCCTGTTATGTGAGTCAAAGTTTTGACTACAGGAAGATTGTTGGACATGCACAGTAAAATTGAATTTAAGCAAAACCTATATATAAAGACACGTACATGAGACACCACTTTCCTCAATACTGCTGGAACTGCACATAAATATACATGGGTTTTTGATAATAGCATAACAATTCAATGACCCCAAAAATTCTTCCACTGTTTTATTGTCCAAACTCTTCGTGTTTTAACTCCGCGTTACAAATGTAATACACAGTTTATACCGATTAATATACTTTTACAGAAATTTTAGTTCTTCTTTCAATATAATGTTTTGCTTATATTTATCAATCATGTATACTGAGAGTACGATGTTTGAGTTTCGTTGAAATTTTTTGTTGCAAGATCAAAAAATGAAAGTGCTGTGCAAGAGTGTTTGTAAGTATCTGAACATTGTCCTGTATTTTTTGTTTACAGCTTACCACTTGGTATTGATTTTTACACCTTATTCAATTCTGTACTGAAACCAATAGTTGTTATGTCCTTCTATGTCTGTAAACATTGCAGTGGTCTCATATGTTATATATCATATTCGTCTTATTTTAAAACTGTTCCTACACTACATGACGCATGATGCTATTTTACTGTTTAATATGCTTTCAGGAGGAATTGTTTAGTACATAAATATTAATAAAAATAAATGGTAATGATTGTTTTATAATAGACAATGTCTTTCCAATGTTTAATGTTCTCCATAAACCAATTTAAGATCTTTCAACATTTGAGTCTTTTCAGTGTCTGATGCGAGTGCTGAATTAAATATCTGCAAAAATAAGAAATATATTTGTCAGTTCGTATCATTTTGTGACACTTTCTGGAAATCGCCTTTATTACCAGCAATAAAACGGATGTTAAATTTGATTCAACGTATGTTTACTCCCCACTAGCACTTGCTATCATCCTTCGATCTGTTTAAATTCAAGGTGTTGGTTCTTCGTAAACAATCATTTGTTTAATCGATAGCTTTGTATTACTTTTAATTGGTTTTTGCGTTTAATTTGTTTGACCGTGACCTTTTATTAGTTTTGATTTGAGTCTAACATGTCTAAGTTTTATTTGTTTGATCATGAATCTTTTATTGATTTGTTTAAAAAAATTCTTTTTCGTCTGTTTAACTCAAAATAACTTTTCGATTTTTTCGACGACTTCTTTGTTTGACCGTGAATGATGACTTTTTCCTTGTTTCGACGATTTCTTTGGCTGACCCTGCACCTCTAATAACTTTTCATTCGTTTTGACAATTTCTATATTTGACCTTGCAATTTTTATACAACTTCTTGATTGTTTCGATGATTTCTCTGACCGTAGGCCTTTTAAGACTTTTCATTTGACTCGGAATACTTATAAACTTTTCAATTATATGTGTGTTCGGGTATAAAAAGGTAAATGTTGTATCATGTATTAGTTTGAAGTGGACATGCTTTATTGAAACGTACACACGCCTGATGATTAAATAATAAAATGAAAGAGTGGCGAAAAAGGATACCACAGACATATTGAAACTCATATGTTATTTGTCAAAAACAGAAAAACGACGAATTCGAACAACAGTGTAAAAAGCACATGGAAATTAAATACTGAGCGACAAGATCCCCACTTAAAACCGAAGTGATGTAAGATATTTTAGAAAGGTAAGGAGGTGCTGCTCTGCTAGTGACCCTTCGTCGAGCTAATCCTTTGGTAAGTTGTAAAAAGATAAGTCCTCACGTAAAAAAGGATTGGTAATTAACTAGATATAGGTAGATATGCCATGAGTGTCAATGAGACAACTCTTCACCCAAATAATAACTTAAAAAAGTAAACCATTATTGTTCAAGGTACGTGCCTTGACTCACACCGAATAGCAAGCTATAAAGGGCCCCAAAACATGTATAAACTTGCCTTTAATTATTATTCAAATTCGTAACGCAATGGTTAGCTAATTGTTATTCTTTAAAACTTTATTGATTCAGATATCATGAAATCATAAACATCGTTTACGATGTCGTCACGACCTTATTCATCATCAACTTCGGAAACTATTGTGCATATACTTTTTAACCCGATGCCGTTAAGAACCCTCAAATGATTTGTCTTTGTATATAACTATGAATTTTAAATGAACTTTAAAATTCTTTTAAAAACAAATGGTTTACTTTCGTTGAAATATATTACCATAGGTCATTTTTGCAATACTTGTTAAAATGATTTTGAGGCCTCAATACCCCAAAAATTTAATTTCAACTCTTTTTTATTCGAGGGTCACTGATGGATCTTTTGTTGTTGAAAGGCGCGTATGGCATACATATTTTAATCTGGGTACATGTGGTATATAAAATAAGTTATTTAGCCTTCATTACCACGTGTTATCACACATTACCTCCGTTTATATTGAAGGTGTTAGCTCTTTCAAATCTGTTTATTTCATTGAGCGTGATTCTTTTATCACTTTTGATTTGTAGCTATTTTTAGTTTCTCTGAATATGAACATTTTATCAATTTTAATTTGTACTGACATTTTGGCATTTTTTTTTAATAATGTTTCGATGAGTTTTTTAGCTCACCTGGCCAAAAGGCCAAGTGAGCTTGTCGTCGTCCGTCGTCGTCGTCGTCCGTCGTCGTCGTCCTGCGTTAACTTTTAGAAAAATCTTCTCCTCTAAAACTACTGGGCCAAATTTAACCCAAACTTGGCCATAATCATCATTGGGGTATTTAGTTTAACAAATGTGTCCGGTGACTCGGCCAACCAACCAAGATGGCCGCCATGGCTAAAAATAGAACATAGGGGTAAAATGCAGTTTTTGGCTTATAACTCAAAACCAAAGCATTAAGAGCAAATTTGACAGGAAGTAAAATTGTTGATCAGATCACGATCTATCTGCCCTGGAATTTTCAGATGAATTGGATAATCGGTTGTTGGGTTGCTGCCCCTGAATTGGTTATTTTGAGGAAATTTTGCTGTTTTTTTGTTATTATCTTGAATATTATTATAGATAGAGATAAACAGTGAACAGCAAATAATGTACAGCAAAGTAAGAACTAAAAATAAGTCAGTATGACCAAAATAGTCAAATGACCTCCTAAGGAGTTATTGCCCTTCATAGTCAATTTTTAACAATTTTCTTAAAATTTGAAGATTTTCAATAACATTTTCCCACAGAAAGTACTGTTATAGATAGAGATAATTGTAAGCAGCAAGAATGTTTAGTAAAGTAAGATCTACAAACACATCACCATTACCAAAACACAATTTTGTCATGAATCCATCTGTGTCCATTGTTTAATATTCACATAGACCAAGGTGAGCGACACAGGCTCTTTAGAGCCTCTAGTTTGTTTGACCGTGCATATCTAATAACGTTTAGTCTGTTTCGATTTTTTGTTTGTTTTACCTTGAAATCTTATAACACGAATAACTTTTCATTTGTTTTCAATATTTTTTCTCTTAAACCTCTAATAACGTTTTATTTGATACAAAGTTTTTAAGTCAAATTTTGGAATTAAGCACAGGCGCTCTGGAAGGGTTAGCAGATACTGGTTACTACGTTTCCGTAAATAATAATTTTAAAGGGTTTCAAGTGATCAAGCAGCAATAAATAAACGATTAATAGCTGATCCTGAACTAACCTTAATTGATCATAAAGTCGGAAGTTCTTGAGGAAATCATTTTCAAAACATTAAAATTGCACCAATCAGAAACAATATACTCTTCGGTTGTCAGGAAGTCGCAATGTAAGATATTCAAAACGGTTGAACATAAGACATAATAATTGATTATCGTTGACCTAATGCAGATCGTGTCTGAGATAAAAAGGTTAACCAGTTATCCTTTATTGACTGTATTCACTTATATCCATCATATTTATATAGTCAAAACAACGCTGGATATATAATACAGAGATTTGTATGTATTAACAGGCTAAACATATAAAACAAACAGGTGTCCACATTTAAAGAGCATAATGGTCGAATAATGAAAAAAAAAACCACTTCATAAACTTCGTTTCTGTATCACATTTGATATTAACCTGCATCAAACCCAACAATTTTAAAACCAAGCATGTAACTAGTATCTTAACTTGTGAAAATCGAGCTATATAACTAGCTAAAATCAATTTGTAAAAACTATCCATCAAATGTAAATTTTGCTTTTAGAAGGTTTCTTGGTACTAAGTTTTAACTTTATTTGTATCAAATCTAAATACTTTATTTAGTTGATCATTAGCTGATGTATATTATTCATTTCTTGGAACTGTGCAAGCAATTCATAATCATCTGGTCCTTTAAATACATGTTATCAGCGACATAGCTAGATACTTATTACTGTCGAGGCAAAAGCTATCAACGCATTGGTGCCAATTTGTTAAGAACTTCTTGTAAGAGATACATTTACTAGTATTATTTATCTGTTTCTTGATCAAACTGGATAGTTGCATCTATCTAAGACTATTTTATTAATAAGATTGAACTCATTTTTCCAATCTGTTCTAAGTTCAAGAGAAAACATACGTGTGTAAACAGAGAGGAAGTAAATGTTTAGAACCACCTTATACCATGAACTTCAAATAACAGTAATGTTATCACTTTAACTTGTTTTCAATTTACTGACATATTAATAAAAATAAAGGAAACGTATTGATCCGAATCAATGCAAATTCCACCTTTGGAATTAGAGTTTACTAAATTGTTAGGTCAGTATGCCAAATATATATGTCACAGAAAGTGAATCCATTCGGAAGGTGTATATTAAGTTCAAGAGACTTCTAAATATATATATAAAAAAGATAATTGATACCAAACTGAAAAACATAGCAATGCAGATATGTATAAACTGTGAAACATGTTAACAGGTAATATTGATGTATATTTTTTTTGAAATACACCATTATTGTTGTTTGTCTGTGATGTGAACATACAAAATTTTGTCTGCTAAATGTATAATGGGTAGGAGAAGAAATGTGGCTTCCAACACCTCATGCATATGGACACGTAAGAGAGGTGTTGCAAGTGTTTTGTTAAAATACATAGAACCTGACTGCTACCCAATGTAGCCCTATACTGCATAAAATACACACGAATTTCTTATTACATCACAGCAATTTGTCTTTACCTGTATGTGTTCGTTGAAGATTCTTATTATGACTTTTATTGAAACGGGTCAGGATATGAACACGTAAGAGAAGTGTTGCAAATGTTTTCAAATGCAGAACTGTGCTGTCATTCAACAATATACTGACCTATCAGATGATCCATATACCTCTTCTGCTGTTTTGAATAAGGTGTAATTAACTAATCTACTCGTACTTTTACTATGTGTAACAAATGAAATACATAAGTTTTATCGATAAATATTATAACAGAATTTTTTCGTTTTATTTGATATAATTTTCACTTACATTTTCCATTTTTTTTTTTTTTATAGTTTCCTTTAAATTGATTGTTGCAGAATTAAAGAAAACATGGTTTTGGCAAGGTTAAGTACACGTACCATTGGTTTTGTTTATATCCCCTGGAAGGAAGGTTCTGCTCATGGGAGTTTGGAACTATCTAATTTTAAAGGCCGTTTATTTATCTGCAGATTTCACAGCTTACTACTGTGTAATGGGTATTACACCTAATTGAATTTTGTACGGATACCTATGTACAGTTGTTTATATATTTGTGCCTTGTTATTTGTCATATACGTAAGGGTAGTCTCATATGCTTTCAAGTTTTATTCTTCCTATTTTTATACTGTTCATATATATGTGTATGACGAATGAGGCTATTTCACGAATGACTTTTTTGTTCTGTTTTTGCATCGGATATTTTGGTTTCAAAAGACTTAGTCATTTGCTTTAATATTTTGTTCACTTTATTAAAATCTATTAATATTGATTTTCATTATTTGTAATATTAAGGACCATTTCGAAGAAACTATTGTGGAAAACAAATAAAAAAGGATAAAAATAGAATAGAAGAATAATTGAAAAATATGTTGTCAATTCTTATTATTTGGTGCAACACTTATTGAGATTGCTCTTATAACCGAATTTTTTTTGTACGAGTAAAAATAACACGAATTTCAAATTTGAAGCAAGGTATGTTTACTTTTCATTTGCACATAGTGTTTAATTGTTATCGCTTGACCGTGACCTTTTATTTCTTTTATATGTGTCTACGTCTTGTTTGTTTGATCATGATATCAAATCTTATTTGTTTTGACAATTTATTTTGTCCGCGCATCTCTAAGAAGATTTCGATTTTCAATGATTAACTTGTTTGACTATTCACCTATAATAGTTCCCTATTTGTTTTCACAATATCATTGTTTGTCCGTGTACCCCATATATAATTTTTTCGATTGTTTCGATGATTTTTCTGACGACCTTTGACCTATAAAAACCTTTTCGATTGTATCGACGTTACGCTTTTCGTCATTCAACCTCCTTGTGTTATACTATTTAAAATAATATCAAAGTATATAATTTTATGATATTAGTCGTGTTTATTCAATAAAATGAAATTAACTTTAGGAAATTCAAAAGTAGATAAGCATATCTTGTGAGTTATATGCAAATTACTTGTTGAAAACAATATGGCGGACGTAGTTATATAGCAAAGTAAACACGAATGACTTTTTAATGGTAACATCAAACAAAGGCTGTGGATATCCAAGGGATATTCAATCTATATGTCAATTGACAAAAAACAGACAAAAAGTAAATATTTAGAACCATTTAATACCATGAAATACTAATTAAACAGTCATGTTATCATCCAAACTTCGTCAGGAATTGAGCGTGGTAATTGGCGCGATAGGATGCTATACCCACTGTTTATATTTGTTACATGCTGTTCAGAGACACCGACTACTGGAAAAAACTTTACACTTTAAAGAAAAGTGACAAGAGATCTAAAAATTAACACATAAAAATAATGTTAAAAATATCCAAGGTAATTCAAACATTTTTTTATCAATTCAATGACATATTAAATAAAAACCAAGGTAATGTCTTTGATACATTGCCTTTCAAATTTATTGACTCATTCAACCTTTTGAAGTGTGAATTTATTGAATAATCAGGTCATTATGTCAAATATATATGTCACTAAATGTTAATCATTCGAAAAGTAAAAAACTTAGGTCAAGAGACTTCCATATAAAATAATAGTGGTTTGATACTTAACCGAGAAACAAAGCAATGTTGACATTTATAAACTATGAAAACATGTTATCAGGTATACGAAGTATGGATGAATATCAATTTAATTTTTCATGCTTCACATAAAAATGCCATATTTTGATTAGCTAATACGAGGGTGTTAATTTACTCTATCACATGGCTGAGCAGGTGATATTTTATATAATGTATATTGTTGAAAATAATCAAGAATCAATAATTTAAAGGACAATGAATCAAATTAACATCAAGTTATATAGGCAATGCTTTAGTTCTACGTTTCGGCTCAAATTGTATTATTTGACTGTCAAAATAAAATAAATAATTAAAAACATTATGCTTCACTTCTGTTGATTTTTCTAATACCTGTATTGTAACGTTGGTAAGTTCGAGACGTCAAAGCAAATACTTTTAAATAGAATTCATCTGTAAAAGACAATATTGATAGGACATTCAGTAACATAAATTAAATAACACATAGCTGAGGGTGTTAAGAGTAGATTGGTACCCCTCGAAAAAGCATTGTCAACCTTGGCTTCGCCGCGGTTGACAATGTTTTCTCTGGATACCAATCTGCTACGTGTTATTTATAGTGTTATATGTCTGATATGTGAGTCTTCAAAGTTTTGGCTGCAGAATGAATGTTGAACAGGCACAGTAAAATTGTATTTCAGCAGAACATATATACAAAGACACGTACACGAGAGTTTGTCCGTCACACCACGTTTCTCCATACTGCTGGAACTGCACATAAATGTTCATGGGTGTTTGATAACAGCACAACAATTCAATGACCTATCTAATGACCCCCAATAACTCTTCCACTGTTTAACTAGGTATAATTATCCAAACCCTTTGTGTTGTACTCTGCGTTACAAATGTAATACAAAGTTTTAACCGATTAATAATTAAAATATTTTGACAGAAATTTCAGTTTTTCATTCAATTTAATGTTTTGCTTATAGCTGTCTATCATGTATATTGAGAGTACGATTTCTGAGTTTCATTGAAAATTGTTGCAAGATATAGAAAATAAATTTTGTGTTTTAACATGTTGTGATTTGGTTAAAATCCCTTGTCATGAACATTCAGTGCAAGATCTAAAATTGAGAATGGAAATGGGGAATGTGTCAAAGAGACAAGAACCCGACCATAGAGTAGACAACAGCAGAAGGTCACCGACAGGTCTTCAATGCAGCACGAAATTCCCGCACCCGGAGGCGTCCTTCAGCTATCCCCTCAACAAATATATATACTAGTTCAGTGATAATGAACGCCATACTAAACTCTCAAATTGTACACAAGAAACTAAAATTAAAAATAATACAAGACTAACAAAGGCCAGAGGCTCCTGACTTGGGACATGCGCAAAATTGCGGCGGGGTTAAACATGTTTATGAGATCTCAACCCTCCCCCTATACCTTTAGCCAGTACAGAAAAGTAAATGCATAACAATAAGCACATTTAAATTCAGTTCAAGAGAAGTCCGAGTCCGATGTCAGAAGATGTAACAAAAGAAAATAAATAAAATGACAATAATACATAAATAACATCAGACTTCTAGCAGTTAACTGACATGCCAGCTCCAGACTTCAATTAAACTGATTGAAAGATTATGTCTTCATCATAAGAATATCAGGCACCCTCCTTCTCGTGAGGGGTTTAGTATCATACCGTCATAACATACATGTATATGAGAAGAACATAACCCGTGTCATGCCAACAACTGGTTTTTTAAATAAATGTGTTTTAGTTCCGATGCAAAGACCCTATAAGTGAATCAATATTAACGCCAAAATATGCAATCTTTAATGACCTGACAACAGTATCGTAACTATATCCCTTCTTAATAAGTCTATTTAAAGGTTTTGTTAGCTTTTGAGGGGAATACTGACGTTTTTGTGCAATATAAAGACTATTTCCATAGAATATTGGATGTGAAATACCTGAACGTATAAGAAGTCTGCATGTTGAGCTATATTTACAAATGATGTCCTTATACAGATGATAAAATTTAGTAAATGTTTTGACTAGCTTGTGATATCGAAAACCCTGATGTAATAATTTTTCAGTAATATATAAATCTTCTTTCACTTAAGGTGGTACCCAACACTTTCACTAAAATTAATTTGGCTCGTTTAATTTTTATAAAATTTTGACAAAGTATTTACTTTGACCCTTTAACAAAATATAAAAAAATCAAAAAAATTTGAACCAAGCGTTTTATCAGAAAAATTTCACTGGTTATATAGCAGTTTGACAAACACTAATTTTGATCATTGAGAAGCTTTATATTGCCTTCACAAGGCAAAGTAATTAAAACGTTTAGCTGATATTACAGAGTTATCTCCCTGTAGTGTTAGGTACCACCTTAAATTTAAAACATTGTTACATACACAAGAGAATCATACAAGTTGAGATATATACACACCGTAAGATGGTGACAAAGGTAATCTAGAATGTTTGTAAATAGATGTTCATTGTCCTGTAGTTTATTTAACAGCTTACCACTTGGTATGGGTTTTACAATTTATTGGATTCTGTACGGAAACCTATAGTTGTTTACATTTTTTTGTCCTTTTATTTCTGTAAATTTTGCAGTGGTTTCATATGTAATAATTCGTCTTAATTTAAAACTGTTCCTACATGTTTTGACGCATGATGGTATTTTACGAAATTTAATGACTATTTTTATTATGTGTTCGCATCGGCAATTGTATTTTCATAATTACACCTTATGTAAGAATCCTGGATTTCGATTGGTTGATAGCCAGTGTATTTTTAACCAATACTGTTATCAAATAAATATCGTTTATTTTTTAACATTGCCAGGGTATATGCAAAAAGGATATGCCTTTTTTACCATTTCTGTCGTGGTATTTGCAAAAAAATACTCTATTCGACTGGACGCTTGTAACGTCACGATCATCAATGCGTTTTTGAACGTTGACATTCGGTGTAATTAAGGGTGCTATAAACAGTTTCGTATAAAAAACTAGGGGTTATTCCCCAACTAAAAATAGACATGGAGGGAAGTCCCTTTTTATCAATATAATTGGTGAAAAAGTGTCATGTTTTTTGTATTTGGTTGTAAAGATATGTTAATTAACTTCAATTAAAGCAGGTTGAATGATTAAAATAATTAAAAAAATTAGATTAAATCTACATGTTTTGAGGGGAGACAACACTGTAAACAGTCTGGTTTTTTTTGCAGGGAAAATTGAAAACTTATTTGCAGCCACTGTAGCTCTTTTCGGAGCAGGCGAACGTACCCTGAAGCATGAATTTTTTGAAAGACCAGGTAAAAGTCTATGAAATTCATACAACTTTGATTATGAAAAATGTGCAGGTATCATGTCTTCAGGGGTGTGCACATGACCTGATTTCAGGTTTTTTAAGCTTAAATTAGGCAATGTTTTTCCCAGTTTCTCTGGATAAAACTTTTTTATACTATTAAAAGTACACTTTTTTTTTATTCCATTATAAACTAGAGAACATTCTGATTCCAGTGATATCTAGTTTTATACAAGTATTTATTAATCAGTCCACCACTAAGGGTCACTTATACATGGTCCCTCAAAATATGACGTCATAGAAAAAAACTGTTGATTGCACCCTAAACAGATATAGCATGTTCTAAATGGGAATTTGTTAAAACAATACCAGTCTTGAGAATGAATTTCCTTCGACTTACGGCTCGAACATTCCCTCAACTGTTTTTTTTTCTCGCAAATACCCCTCCTTAACATGATGTATCTGTTAAAAATACCTTGCCATTTGTTTTTAACATTTATCCAATCAATAAATATTAATTTTCATTGTTTGAAATTTGATGGACTTATTTGAAGTTTAAAATGGTCTTTTTTTAAACGAATTCAACATGATGAAAAGAAAAAGATAATTGTAGAAAACTGTTTAATATGCTTTCATAAGAAATTATGTAGTACATGAATATTAATAATTATAATAAATGGCAACGTTTGGTCTTTTTATCAGAAAATTTCGTTCCTATACCTAATGTTCTCCATAAACCAATGTAAGATCTTTCAATATTTGGGTCTTTTCCGAGTCTGATGCAAAACTTGCACGTGCCGCATTAAATATCTGAAAAATAAGGAATAACATTTGAAAACAGAAAATAGAAATTTTGAAAATATTTTGTCAATTCTTATCATTTGGTGACACTTATATATATATATATTGAGATTGTCTTTTTACCAGCAAAATAACTTAGATGTTAAATATGAGGCACGGTTTGTTTACTCTTCTTTAGAACTTGCTATAATCATTCGATCTTTTTAAGTTTAATGTGTTCGTTCTTCGTAAACAATCATTTGTTTGTCCGATAATCTTGTATTACTTTTAATTGGTATCTGCGTTTTACTTGTTTGACCGTGACTCTTTATTACTTTTGACTTGTAGCTACGTTTTGTTTTTCTTTGGATTTGCTGTGACCTTCTATTTATTTTGATTTGTAGGGATGATGTATTTGTCTGATCGTTCACCTCCAATAACATTTTAATTGTTTTGACGTTTAGTTTGTTTGACATTACACCTGTTAAAACTTTTCTGACTCTGACTACCTTTAACCGAGTTTAAGTATGCGTATTTTTTTATGTGTGTATTCTATCCAATTCGCTAAAGGTATAGGAGAAGGGTTAAGATCTCATCACATGTTTAGCCCCGTCGCATTTGTTTTCTCCCGTTCCAAGTCAGGAACCTTTGGCCTATTATAAATCTTGTTTAAGGGAAAGCTGTAGCTCGAGAAGGTGCAAAATTTTATCACTGTCCTGAAGACACTTTAGTGCCCTTCGGATATTTCTGCTCTAAGGTCATTGTTTTTTCTCCGACACATTCACAATTTCCATTTTCATTTTATTTTTCCATTTGTATTGACGTTTTGTTTTTCAGACCATAAACCTCTAACAAAAAAACATTATTGGACGATAAAAATAATACTTACCGATTGTATAATTTGTTCGTCTGTTAGTCCAATTTCTTTACACTTAAGGTAATCATCATCTAGGTTGTTGTCAAGAACAACCGGATCATCTGTGTTGATAGAATAGTTGGCGCCATCTTTGACAAACCTATTTAGAGAGTCATCGATTTAAGAATAGTCATCAATTATTAACAATTGATTGTATGTGCCGTTTTTTTATATCAAGATTCTTAAAAACGTTATATATTCAAGACGAGAACAAATTATACAATATATATATCAGCTAAATGTGAAATAGCAAAAATTTCAAGGAAAATTCAATAAAATAGGTCTTGATCGGACATTGTACTGTTTGATTAATGACCGAAATCGTAGTACAGCACACTGTCAGCATCTAAGATGGGTCCTTCTTAAGCTATAGTTATTAGAACTTTTTTTTTAGAAAATATCTTACAAAGCAAATGGGTAGAAGAATGAATTTGAAAAAAACAATATTAATTTTAATTTTGTTTAAGTTTTACGGTTACCATGGTAACCTACATCTATAAAGAAAAAAATAATACCAGGAAGTAAAGAAAAAAAACCTTACAACACTTGTTTCATAAGCGGGGCGAACAATACCAGAGGAAAAGTCAAACACATTAATCGAAAATAAACTGACAACGCCATGGCTAAAAATGAAAAAGACAAACAGACAAATAATAGTACACAAGAAAAACATAAAATACTAAAGAATGAGCAACACGAACCACACCAAAACTGGGGGTGATCTCAGGTGCCCCGGAAGGGTAAGCATATCCTGCTCCCCATGAGGCACTCGTCGTGTTTCTCATGTTATTCAAAATTATCAATAAGACTGTACTTATTTTTTCTCTTTTATAAATTAAATATCAATGGTTTGCTGCTCTGTAACGTTCATTGAATTGTTTATTCATCGTTTTTTTTTTGGCAAAGCTTTTCGAAATTTCGATTCCATAATGCTCTTCAACTTTGTACCTTCATGAGTCTTTTCTTAGAATCTTGACAACTTTTTGATTCGTACTTCACTGATGAGTATTTTGTAGACGAAACGCGCGTTAGGGGTAAAAAGCCTTGAACTATGTCTAGTTGAATTATATATTTAAAGATAACTTACAATTAAAAAAACAACAAAGCAAGGTCAAAACATAGACATATTAAACATTATCAATCACGGTTGGGTAATTTAAGCGATACCTTTTAAATTCAATGACACATTAAAACCCAACGCTTGTTTAATATTAACGACAAATAAAAAAAAAGTTGTTTAAATTAAGCAATGCCTTTTGACTCGAAGACATATTTAACAAATTCAAGATTGTAATAGTTAAGCAATGCCTTTTCAGTTCAATGACACATTAACACATATCAAGGGTAAATAATTTAAGCAATGCCTTTTCAATTCAGACATATTAAAAAATATCAAGGTTGTGTAATTTAAGCAATGCCTTTTCAATATACAAAGACATTAAAAAAAAAAAGGTTGTGTTGAAGCGTTGTCTATTTATTTCAAGAACAAATTAAAAAAATGGTTGTAAAATTCAATTCAAAGACACATAAAAATAAAGGTTGTTTCGCAGCAATGCCTTTTCAACTCAAAGAAATATTGAATAAAACAAGGTTGTATAAATTAAGCGATGCCTTTTCAATTCAAGGACAAATAAAAAAGAGTGTCGTTTAATTTAAGCAATGCCTTTTCAATTCAAAGACTCATTATACGATTCAAGGCTGATTAATTTAAGCGATGCCTTTTCAATTCAATGACGTATAAAATAAATCCAGGTCGTGTCAATTAAACCATGTCTATTTCAATTCAAGGACCAGGGAAATAAAGGTTGGTTGTTTGATTTGAGCAATGCCTTTTCAATTTAATGACACATTAAGAGAGTCATGGTTTTATTATTTAAGCGATGACTTTTCAATTCAATGACACATAAAAAAATAAATTCAAGGTTGTGTAATTTAAGCGGTGCCTATTCAATTCAATGACACATACAAAATTTCCAGGTCTTGTTTTTTAAACCATGTCTATTTCACAGTTTGACACTTGAGAACTTTTGATATTTATATTTATCGAAATGAGAAGGTCTGTATGTCAAATATCTATGTCACCAACAGATGAGTCAATAAATCTTTGAACATTAAGGTCAAGGGAATATGATTGGGCCGTAAAAAAAGAACAGGTTTGTTTGCCCTAACACTACCTACCCAGAATATAGCTGTCTACTCAAAATCTGTTATTGTCCTGATGCGAAAATGTTTTTTTTTTATTCAATATAGGCATGAAGACTTATAAACATCTGATACTTAAATTTCTCTTTGCCAAACAAAATAAAGAGAAAAAAAAGAAAATGAAAACGCGTACCTTCCTACCCATTGTTTCAATGTTTGGTAGGGTTTTGGGCAAACCAAAATATATTTAAGTGTGGCATTATTAAAAATATAATATCCTTTTTTTTAAAATGTCTTCTACATTAAAAAAAAATCATGGTTGGGTATTTAACAATTACATGTTTATTACAACCTCACACTAAAAAAAGTTAAGGAAGTATAATTTAAAAAAAATGCCTTTACCATTCAGTGACGCATTTAAAATAAAACAGAGATTGAATAATTTAAAAATAAAAGTCTTTCTATACGAGCTTTACTGATGAGTCTTCTGTAGACGAAACGCGCGTTTCGCATAAATAAAAAAATCAATCCTGGTATATATGATGAGTTTATTTCCATTCAATGACACATCAAATAAACCAAGGTAGTCTTATTTAGAAAATGCCCTTACAATTCAATGACAAATAAAAACAAGAATATGTCCATAGTACACGGATGCCCTACTCGCACTATCATTTTCCATGTTCAGTGGACCGTGAAATTTGGATCAAAACTTAAATTTGAAATTGAAATTAGAAAGAGAATATCATAGAGAACATGTGTACTAAGTTTCAAGTTGATGTGATTTCAACTTCATCCAAAACTACCTTGACCAAAAACTTTAACCAAAACTTTAACCTGATCTTCGCACTATCTTTTTCTATATTTGGTGGACCATGAAATTAGAATAATCATATCATCGGGAACATGTGTACTAAGTTTCAAGTTGATTGGACTTCAACTTCAACAAAAACTACCTTGACCGAACACTTTAACCTGAAGCGGGACAGACGGAATGACGAACGAACCGAAACATAATGCCCCTCTACTATCGAAGGTGGGGCATAATAAAGGTTGTTTCATTCTAAAAATGCCTTTTCAATTTAATGACGCTCACACAAAATCATGGTCATATAATTTAAATATTTTTTTTTTCAAACTTATGGTAATTTCGAAATTTTGAAATTGGAATTAATTTAGTGATAGGTCAGTATGTCAAATTATGTATGTCACCAACATAACTAATCTAACTGTGAACGTTAAGGTCAGAGAATTCTAACTATTTAATAAATTACTAAACCGAGAAAAATAGCAATGCAGAAACTTTTCTGAAATACCAAAACAAGGTATATGTATAATACACAAAATAGAGAGTGTGGTTCCAGTTTAAAAAAGGTAAAATCTCAAAAAGACTAAACTCCGAGGAAAATTCAAAACGGAAAGTTACTAATCAATGACGCATTAACCTCCCAAAATAGCGTTATATTTTACAACGATGCGCGAATAAAACATAATAGGTAACAGTGTCTTATAAGGGTAAAGCAGTCATCACAGTGTAACAATCTTAATTAGAATAAAAACAAACAAATATTTAATAAAGAAGTACAACAAAGCATTTATCAAGTTTAACAACCACAGTAACTGCTTACTTATATATGTATTGTAATTCAACTCATTAAGGGTTGAAATATTTGAAGTCATGTGACTAAATGGCAAGGTTCATATCATCTCTAGTGTAGAATCGCGTATTTGACGTCAGAATGTAAACTTCACAGAGGAAGAGATATAAAATAATTTTTTCGTTCAAAGTATTTTCAAAATTATAATAGAACAATTATACATAATCATGGCATTATGATAGAACAATACCATAATGGCAGGAGGTTTAAAAGTACAGACCCATGTCATATGTACCAAAGAAACACAAAAAGTCACTAGTACAAAACACACCAGCAAAAATGAAAGATAATACAAACAACACATTAACGGGATGTATAAGTTACGAGCCACGTGAAATGGATATCACCGAATACAGACCAAATAGTAAAAGTAATATTAATAATAGAACAAAGACAAATAAAAGAACAATATTACACGTTATAAAAGATGATAGCACAATAAAATAATGGCGGGAGGTTAAAAAGTACAGACCCACGTCATATGTACCAAAGAAACACAAAAAGTCACTAGTACAAAACACACCAGCAAAAATGAAAGATAATACAAACAACACATTAACGGGATGTATAAGTTACGAGCCACGTGAAATGGATATCACCGAATACAGACCAAATAGTAAAAGTAATATTAATAATAGAACAAAGACAAATAACAGAACAATATTACACGTTATAAAAGATGATAGCACAATAAAATAATGGCGGGAGGTTAAAAAGTACAGACCCACGTCATATGTACCAAAGAAACACAAAAAGTCACTAGTACAAAACACACCAGCAAAAATGAAAGATAATACAAACAACACATTAACGGGATGTATAAGTTACGAGCCACGTGAAATGGATATCACCGAATACAGACCAAATAGTAAAAGTAATATTAATAATAGAACAAAGACAAATAAAAGAACAATATCACACGTTATAAATTTATTAATAAAAAGATGATAAACAACACGAGTAAGCAGAATTCAAGTGACATCTAAAATAATTAGGGTAGGTAGATAGGGATTTTTATTTTATTTTATATTTTTTTTTACATTAAGTCTACGAAAGCAACACTCATACTTAAATAGTGCTTAAGGATTATGTACCCTTGTGTTGATTCAATGCTAAACATATGGAAATTTTATAGAAAATCCACAGCCTTTATCCTTGTACTCTCATATTTGGCAATTTGATGACTGATAGATACAGGATTAGTGCATGAAGTGCTAGCATTGATTTCCTTAAAACAACTTTGATAATGTAGTTATTGGCTAAAAAATAAATAAAAATATGGACCAAATCAAGTACACCTTTTAGTGTGCGTTCGACTTTTGTGACTCAGCACGAGGTATTTTGGAATTTACAGGTTGGTTAAAACTTTTTGTAAAAAATAAGCACTAGCACATAATAGAAAAGCAAGTGAGTAATCTATGTTTGAAATTTTATGTAAAAAATCTCTGTATTAAAGGCTGTGGATTTTCTATAAAAATCTTGGTTTATTTGCCACAAAGTACTCTTTTTCTATTAAATGCAATGAAACAATTAATAATAATGCTCTGCTCTGTTTCCCCTTGGTATATGTACAAAATGGCCCATCTCTATTATTCATTATATCTGTAGTTTTGATACAATTGAAGTTTAAAAAGTTCGTACAAAAATGGCCACAGAAGGGGTCATGAACTTTAATGTTAAATGAAAAAAAAATATTTAGGGAAGGCTATTATCTAAACTTAAAAGAAGGAACCACACATATATTTTTTTTTTGACTAAATAAAATATAATTCGAACTTAAACCTCTTTTAAACAGGGATACATTTTAACATCTAATGTATTATCTCTTTACACTGCGATTAAAATACTGAAATATTGAAGAAGTAGTCGAAGACACGTAAACATTATTGTTATCTCCAGTATAATAAAACTGATAGAAAACAACATCAAAACATTCATTTAAAAATTTTCATACGCCGTCTGCGCTTGCACGTGCTTTTTAAAGTATCAATTTACTGACGCTATGAACATTTGCGACGTTATCCAATCAAAAAGAACGTTACAAACGGTGTTGCATTAGAATATAACATGACACTGCGACTAAAAATACTGACATATTGGAGATGAAGTCGAAGAACCGTTACCATAAAAAGGTCAACAACTATCTTTTTAAACGGACATTCTGGTATATACAATACATCAATCCTAATAACAGAAAAATACACCCAAAGGCCAACAAAATGTTTCAAAATGACAACTACATTGGTTCTATGCATTGATTGATTTATTGTTGTTGTTTAACGAAACTTTCAGCATGCTACATCATGATGGACAGTTTTTATTGGTGAATGAATCCAGAGTAAACAACAAAAACCAGCACCGGTAAGAAAACTGACAAATCTAGGATTATATCCGTTCCGGCATATACATGTAATGCTTTGCAACAATTTATAACTCAATGTTGTGTGAAGTGCTTCATAGTATGAATTTGAACGAGTTTGATTTCCGTGTCCGAGATAAAACAAAACGAACTTTACCAAGAAAAGCAAGAGAAGAGAAACACGAGTTAAATTCTCCGAAAGGGTCAAAAGTTCCTCTTGCCCTTAAGACACGTTGGCATTTTACTGTTGCCTAAGAATTTTGATGCAAGATACCAAGTTTTGAGATTGAAAATGAAGTCGACATTCGTAGATGTCAAAACAAAAATGTGCTCTGATCTGTGGTTACACTTGTGATTACGTGTCTTAATTAGATAACCTTATTTTAACCCCATTACATTCACATTCTAAATGTGCCTATCCGAAGTCAAGAGCCAGTAATTCAATGGTTGTCGTTTGTTGCAGTGTAACATAATTTGTATTTTGTTTTTTACACTGTACATGCCTTAGATCCTTGTGAAGGTACCATAATTTGGAATTTAAAGTATCAACCAGAAATTAAGCAGACGTAACAAGGGGCGGATCCAGCCATTTTAAAAAGGGGGGTTCCCAATCCAGGACAAAGGGGTGTTACAACTATATGTCCCCATTAAAATGCATTGATCGGCCAAAAAAAGGAGGGGGGGGGTTCCAACCCTCATCACTGTTGATCTTCGGATTAGTTCAATCAAACCTGCACATGCTATCTGGTTTGTACACGCCTTTGATATTGTATTAAATAGATTTCGTCATGCGAGCATTACAAACGCATCAGATTATGAAATGACATCGATGCAGTATACAAAAATACATATTCATAAATATCAAAATAATTTACCTTAGAAGTGGATGTTTTTTTAAGTCTTCGGACACAGAACCTGTTCTTATACTGGAAAACGGACAAACTTCAAAGTGAACTTGATCTTTTATACATTGTTGATACAAATTGTCATCATCTACAACATGATATCCGTGTCCAATTCGTTCTGCATACATATGTTCTAATGCCTAAAAATATATCAATTTGTAAATATCATGATGATAATGGCTGCTTAACGTTCAGCGGCAAATTAATATGCATATTCAGGACGAGAACAGGTTAATGAAATATGAATATTAACGATGCCTTGTATGAGACCGACAAACTGAGTCGGATTTGTAACGTGCTTGCGGGTAGACATTTCACTTTACCCGGAACCATTATTGTGATTCTGAGGTTCTTACTCCTTAATGCCACGTGATTAGCAGAGAAGCAGCAAATACCAATTTAAAGTCTTTAGTTTGACACAGCTGGGATCCCAACCCACGACCTCTCGCACTCGAAGCGAACACGCTACCACATGACAACTGAGGCGGTCAGATACATATGAAGAAGACTCCTCTAACGTATGTGTATTACTAGATCGCTTCTTTTCGGTACAAGTTGGCTGATGTTTTATTCATAAATGAAAGCTCAAATCTTCTTTTCTTAATATTTAAAATGAATGTCTTGAATTAAAGACATTCAATGTTAAGTTTATCAATCTTGTAAACATTTTGTTTTTTTAACTGTGGTACTGGTGGCTTCGATGGGATTTTAACTGTGGTACTGGTTCTATGATATACAAGGGTCCAAATGTTGAGTCTTGATTTCTTTGTTCTCCTGGTATATCATGTATATAGATTTAGGAAGATGTGGTGTGAGTGCCAATGAGACAACTCTCCATCCAAATAACAATTTTATATGTCGCTTTAAAACTTTTTCGCCAATTATATTTTTTTCATTTTTATAATCGTAGCACATTATTTTAGTTTGGTCTTCAATTTTAGACAATTCTAGCTCATAACTATCCTACATACATGACATATATATGGAAACGTATATTAGTCACCAGTTGATCAGTTGTCAACACAACTTGACGACAAAAATAAGAGGGAAAGTTGCATTGTTACTGAACTTGTACACTTAAATAAGTTTACTTGTTTAATTAATAATTCAACTTGTAGACTTACTACAAGTTGACTTGTTGAGTTCTTCTGAACAAGACCACAGACCAAAAAGTGTACATAATATTATTGTGTCCTAGTAAACTTTGCCGTTTGTTCACTTGCTAAATTGAACGTTTCTTTCTTGCTTTAGAAAAGTATACTTTCCGAGTTAATCGTGGTCACTTGTCGTGTTGTTTCTCGCCTTTCCGAATTCGTGAAAGTATACTTGTGTTCAAAAACTGCACAAGAGAACTTTTTAAATGTCAATTTGTTCTGGAAAACAGTCCATGTTTACTTTCAAAATGTCGACTTGTTTTAGTGCAAAAGTGAAAAAATAATATTTGACCACGCGGTTCCTAGTGTCTTCTTGGAATTTAAGATGAGCTTCAGCTACAGTATTTTAATGGTGAGTATAAATTTTTTGCGGAAAAACCTTTTGATTTTCTTCTAATTATTAAATATTTTTTTTGCCAAATATTTTTGTTAAGCTTATTTTTTCTTTCGCAAGCTATCGCTTTGATTTTTTTAACATGATGTGGTTTCACCACTGACCCTGTGAAGACTTTCTTTTTTGTATGCCATTCATAAGATAGTAGAGGGGCATTATGTTTTTTGGTCTGTGTGTCCGTTTGTTCGTCGTACCGTCCGCCCGTGCGTTCGTTCGTCTGTACGTCCGTCATTCCGCCTGTCCCGTGTGTTTTGGTCCAGGTCGTCTTTGCTGAAGTTGAGGTCCCCTCAACTTGATCCTTAGTACACATGTGACCTATCATAATATCTTTCTAATTTTAATTCCAAATACGAGTTTTGACGCCAATTTCACGATCTACTGAACATAGAAAATGATCGTGTGAGGGTACTTTGGACACATTCTTGTTTCATTGTATTTTTCTTCTGAAACTTCTGCTCTTACTTGACCGAGATTTGAGAACCCGAATGCACATCCACAGAAAAGGTAACCTGTCCAAATTTTCATATATACTCCGAAATCAAAAGTCGGTAATATACAAACTGACTACGACGTCTTCTTATATAAGTAATTGCCCCTTCTGTTAAATAAACATATCGACTGTTTTAATTTTAATGAAACGATTGGAAATATTTGACCTTGAAAAGAGTAAACCGGAAGTGACCTTGACCAAGCCGAAAGTAGTGTTTTAACAGATTTTCATTGATAACATTCATAATTTTCATATAATTGTGGAATCTGGGTACAAATGTATAAAATTGCCTTAAATGAGACAAAAAAAATATTTTGTTAACCGGAAGTGGTAGAATATTGGTCTTATTTCAAGTAGAAGTCCTTTTTCGGAATCAAGAGAACTTTTGAAATTATCTTTAAAGTTAGACCAAAAGTAAAAGAAAAACATGACATGACTGTTCCTTATGAGGTGCTGACAAAGCTTTGTTACTTTGTGCGAATCCATCATTCAAGATGGCCACCAGCGGGGTATCAGGGCAAGATTTATCATTAATTGACCCATTCAATACCTATTTTGGTATTTTAGTTTTCTCATTACCAATTCTCAATCAAAAAGGGGAAAAGGCTTAATTTTTTGTATGTTTATGATCATCCGGTTGTTTTTTTTTATCTTCATACTAGTCCGAAAGTTAACAAGGGATATATAGATTAGACCGTTGGTTTTCCCGTTTGAATGGTTTTACACGTCTAGTAATTTTGGGGCCCTTTATAGCTTGTTGTTCGGTGTGAGCCACGGATCCCCCGGACACCCCCCCCCCCCCCTTTCTGGATCCGCCACTGAATAATCACTTACACAATGTGTATCATCGCCACCGGATAAAGGTGCCATTGGCCTGGTTCTCTGTTCATTGTCAAGAAAAAAATGCATAACTGTACATGTATCATCATATTGGTATCCAGGTAGCTATACTCAGATTGTTTTACAGTAAAAAAAAAAAATTCTCACACAATAAACATAGAACCAAGCCAAGGGTACCTATATCCGGGTGTTACGATACACCATGCATTATAAGAATGATGCTTGTAAATTGAGATCGATTATAGCATTGATATGTTTGGTTATTTTTCAGGCACTTATTTTCTTACCAGATGGCATTGCATTCCCATTCCCTGGTGAAGATGGCACAAAAGAAGATCTTGTTAGATATTATTTTAGTCGACTTTATACAACAAAAGAAATCTGTGGATTTCTTATGTTATATCATGGTATTATAGTAACGTTCTCTATTTTCAACCTGAAATATATGATTCGTCTGATTTTTCTTTTCCTATACTATGCAATGACCAGACATTGAGTGAACTTGAAAATGAGCATACTTCAGACTTACCAGTAAGAGGGTGTTCCGAAGACTTCATGCATCTCATCGGATACCTTAGTGGCGAAGAACCAATGCAAGCCCTTATTCCACAAACCCTTGACGAAGCTTTTCAAAACTTTTGTACACTCATTTATATTTGTAATGGTTGTAGGATTTAGGTTTAAGCCATGCAACGTTACTTTCTTCAAATTAGCCTTAGAGTCAGTTTTGTTGTTTGTGTGAAACGAATGATATGTAATGGCAGAAATCTGAAAAACAATTTTCTAATGGAAGAAGGACAACACGAAGGCGGGAACCTGCTTAGACTACCTGCTTATACATGGATTCACCTTATTTACGACTAAAAATTTAGTTTATTATAATCTTTTTGCAAATTAGATTTGTTACAGTATTTGCATAATCTGGGATTATTTATAATTACTGAAAATTTCAGGGATCTACATAATCACTGAAATTTTGAGTATTCTACATAATCCCTTATTATCCATTTTCACTGTAACATGCACTCTATTAACTATATTGAAAGATGTTGGTTTTTTTTAATTAAACAGATAGACACGATTTTTTGAATCTAAAATGCTTGTCATATTTGCATAACTTATTAAAGTACCTATCTCATATAGCAGCCGTTGGGAATTAGGGTGATGGAAACGCAATTTCATTTTTGGCTACCCTAAAATAAACACTTTAACATACTTCAGATAGGGTATGAGTGTTGATAAGACACAATGTAGTTAAAGTTGGCAATAAAATGTTTCAGTACGGCATTCGATCCACAGCCGTGGCTCACACCGAACAGCAAGCTAAAAAGGGCCATTACAATAACAGTGTAACAAATTCCAACGTGACAACCAACGGTCTAATTAATAAACAAACGAGAAAGGAAAACCACATATGAACCACACCAACAAACGATAGCTACTGAACAACAGGTCCCTGACTTAGTACAGCTGCATACAATGCAGTGGTTATAAACTTTTTAACAGACCTTGACCTTATCCTGAGACAAACACAGTATTGTACCATTACTCATAAATACATAATATCAAAGATGTCAGGCTTACAATTTATATTACACCAGACGCGCATTTCGTCTATTATAGACTCAACAATGACGCTCGAATTGAAGTATATTGAAAGGCCAAATAAAGCAAACAAATGAAAACAAAAAAGTTTCAAAAGGTTGTGCCTGTCACGGAATAGAAGTCCCTTCATAACATAAGTTCCAAAAGGAAAATATATTCTGGAATGTTATTTCCACAGGAATAAATATTACAGTATATGTTCCTTACGGAAAAAATGGTATAGAATATTTGTTCCAACAGGAATATATATTATGACAATGTTTATAACAAAGTTTCCATTGGAACTTCTGTTAGGCGGAACAAATATACGTTGACAGTGCCAAGTCAAATAAATGACATAATATATATAAAAAGATAATTAAAAAGGCCTAACTCATTAAATCGACAAAATGTGAACAAAAACAAGTAGGCTTACATTTAGACCCATGACAAAATCTAATTATAAAATAAAAACACAAGTGCTAGTATAACATGGCCATGGACAGCTCAATTTTACGACAAAACAGATGTTCTTATTATAATAAGTAAAATATTACGTAAATGGTGTTGCAAAAATATTAATAGACACGTAGTAACAGGTGAGTCTAATTATTATAATTTTGTTGTTATATAGATTAAAGTTAAATTTCATCGGCAAGATAGAATAAAATGAACTTTAATATTCCTTTCACGGATTTGGCTTTACTTCGTGGACCTTTTGGATTATAGCTCCTCATCTTTTATATAAGCTTTGGATTTCAAATATTATGGCCACGAGCATCACTGAAGAGACATGTATTGTCGAAATGCGCATCTGGTGCAAGAAAATTAGTACCGTTAATTTTATTAATATAATATGGATTAAAAGAAATATTCTACTCAATAAAACTACAGTTGGGTGCGATGGTATGATATGTATCACACAACAAGTTTTTATTGAATTAAAGAAATGCATTACAATAGTGTCAACGGGCCAACTAAAGACTCAAAGTCTTTAACCTAACGGGTAACTATAAAGACTCTAAAAATGACTGATAAAATGAAAAACCGATTCTTCAGGGAACAATTGAAGGTCTTTCCATCTCGATACTAAGAATGAATTTTAAAAAAAGATGTTAGAAAAGGTAACTCCTTGTTGATTTGATTTGGTACCTCAAACTGATATAAAAAAAAAGATTAATAGGTATATGCAGGAGACTTTATTGTTTTATAATGAACAAGCAATAATTTAATGCAAAGGTCAAAATCTAAAAAGTCAATTTGACCTTGACCTGAATTTCAAGGCCATAGGTCAGTGATCTCAAATAAAAAAAACCCAGGTCAATTACTTGTATGGTTGTGGAGAAATACCGATTTCAAATACAAAAGGGGAGAAAACTCCTATAAGGGTTGACCAAACACTAGATAAATGGGTAGAAGTTGCCCCTTATGGTAAAAAGTAATTTGGCAAACACATCATATCATTAACTGTTACAGTTCTTTTGAATATAGATTACAAGCAAAATCAACAAATTTTGAATATGACCTTGACCTTCAACCTTGACCTCAAAATCAATGTCATATGTCAGGGAACTCAATCGAAAGGCCCGAGGTCAATCACTTGTATTGTTGTGGAGAAATAATGATTTCAAATACATAAGGGGAGAAAACTCCTATAAGGGTTAACCAAAACACTTCGACTGAAATAGGTTGAAGTTACGCATGACTGTAAACAGTAATTTGGCAACACATCATATCATTAACTGTAACAGTTTCTTTTGAATAACGATAACAAGCAAAATTCAATATTTATAACATGACCATGACCTTTGACCTTGACCTCAATTTCAAGGTCATGGGTCAGTGAACTCAAATTGGAAGGTCCGAGGTCAATCACTTGTATGGTTGTGGAGAAATAATGATTTCAAATATATAAGGGGAGAAAACTCCTATAAGGGTTAACCAAAACACTTCGACTGAACAGGTTGAAGTTGCGCCTTATTGTAAACAGTAATTTGGCAAACATATCATTTCATTAACTGTAACAGTTTCTTTTGAATAACGACAACAAGCAAAATTCAAAATTTATAACATGACCTTGACCTTTGACCTTGACCGTATGAATTTATCCAACATATCGCCTATCTTAAATTTTCAAAGGGAAATAACTCCCATAAGATGTGTTCCGATCACGTCAAAATAAAACCACGAGAGGGGGGGGGGGGGGAGTTGGTGTTACTTCTTATTATTGGGTATACGGGGATGTGCCAAAAATATGGGTCATAATTTTGCGAGATTTTATATAGAAATGACCCTCCTTTTTAATGACATCTTATATTAAAATGCCTTTACGTTTGATAACTGTATATGGATTTTGGGTATGATCTACATATCATATATAAATATGCTATTGAGAATCTTACAATATTAATGGTCAATTATTATATTAAATTAAATCAATTCATTTGAAAGTTCACCTTTCAAATAAGTTCCCAAACGAACCCAGGAAATTTGTCGCCTGAGTTAGTGCCTTATATAAGCATGAAGTATAGGTCATTCTTTCTTAAATGTTTTTATAACTATAGGTACTGAATTTCAGTGAATGTTATATTAAAATGGGTACGTTTTTTGAGGCAAAAATGGCGCACCCTTACCAAAAAAATATCGAAGTTACCCCCCCCCCCAACTTTCCAATAGACTAATATATATTGAAAGGGGATTAATTAAGAAGCAAAAGAGCAAACAAAAATATAGAGTTCAATGTGCTTGTTTTTGAGATATTAGCTATTGAAATTTAGGCGGGAAAACGTTCTCTCTTGACTTTTCATAGTCTTATCATTGACAAGCTAAAGTTCTCAAAACTATTAAAAACTAAATAATATTTTATAAGGACTTTTACAAATGGCTTATAATTATACATGTAAAAGATTTATAAAATGAATGAGGGTCAATGGGCAAAGTATTTTAAGGCATTCAAATGGATAAAACCAGAAGATTTCGAAAATCTGACAAAAACTCCAAAACATGACAAGCGAACATCCTACCCTTAACAGACGTCATAACCTGAGACAGTAGTGTAACATTAAACAATTATTGTAATTTTTTACCCGAGATGGGTTGTTTTCCTCGAGGGGTGTAAACCGAGAGAAAAAAAACTTCAATCAAGGATAAACAATTTGGATGTTTGCCTTGTATGATGGCAATGAATCACATCGGGTATCCAAATCCGAAGAACAAACAGCAAGATCTCAAAAAGTGTTTATCATGATTTTAAAACTTGTTTTATTCATATTTTGAGGTTCGACTTTTCCAAACTTACATGTCAGCTCAAAGACATCAAGTGAACTGATAAAAAGAAATACGTCTTCGACCTGTACATCTTCCAAAAATTGGGGGATTTATATGGCAGGCCGTTTTTACTATTTATTCGAAATTTCAAGATATCTCCTTTAATATATAAGATATCTTATATAATTTCATTTCTATAAGATATCTCAAATATTATATAAGATATCTCCTAAAGTTTATAAGATATCTCCTAAAGTTTATAAGATATCTCATATAGTTTATAAGATATCTTATGTAATTTATAAGATATCTTCTATAGTTTATAAGATATCTTATAAAGTATATGAAATATCTTATAAACAACTTTTATATCAGATATCTTATATAGTTTATAAGATATATTATATAGTTTATAAGATATGTTATATAGTTTATATAAGATATGTTATATAGTTTATATAAGATATCTTATATAGTTTATAAAATATCTCATATAGTTTATAAGATATCTTATATAGTTTATGAGATATCTTATAAAGACAATTATATAAGATATCTTATTAACTACATAAGATATCTTATAAACTTTAGGAAATATTTTATAAACTTTAGGAGATATCTTATAAACTTTATGAGATATCTTATAAAATTTATGAGATATCTTATAAAATTTATGAGAATGATCTTATAAACTTTATGAGATATCTTATAAACTAAATAAGATATCTCCTATAATATATAAGATATCTTATATAATTTCATTTTACGAGATATCTAATATATTATATAAGATATCTCCTAAAATTTATAAGCTATCTTATATACTTTATAAGATATCTTCTAAAGTTTATAAGATATCTTATAAAGTATAGAGATATCGTATAAAGACAATTATATAATACATCTGATAAATTATATGAGATATCTTATAAAACTATTTTCATATAAGATATCTTATATAGTTTATAAGACATCTTATATAGTTTATGAGATATCTTATAAAGACAATTATATAATATATCTGATAAATTATATGAGATATCTTATAAACTATATACGATATCTTATAAACTATATGAGATATCTTAAAAAACTAATTAAAGATATCTTATAAACTCTATAAGATATCTTATAAACTATATAAGATATCTTATAAAGTTTATGAGATATCTTGAAGTAAGAATAAATAGCAAAACGGCTTGCCATAGGTTTACAATATAGTCATTTTCATTTATCAACTAGCAGGCTGTTTGTTGTTGTATTCGTGCTTGTCGCGAGATGTGTTTGTTCTCGTTGTTGTATTTTGTGTACTTCGTAATTTTTGATAGAGTTTAGCCATTTTAATTAATATTTTATAGTGCGTCATTTCTTGTTGTAATGTTGTACTGCTGTATCAGGTTAAGGTCAAAGGTTGGTGTCTGTTAAAATCTTCAAACCGGCACCTGCATATATTATATGCACCTTTCCTAAGTTAGGAACCAGCAGTGGTTGTCGTTTTGTTGGAATGTTTCATAGATGTTTCTCGTTTCTCGTTTTGTAAATAGATTAGACCGTCTGTTTTCCTGTTTGAATTGTGTTACACTGATTATTTTGCGGCTGTTTATAGCTTACTGTACGATGTGAGTTAATGCTCCGTGTTGAAGGTCGTACTGAGACCTATGATTGTTAACTTTTTTAACATTATGACTTGGATGGAACCTTGTCTCATTGGCACACTTATCACATCTTCTTATTAATTGTTATTTTAACCTTCCTAGATTTTGTTTAAAAGAAATTTGACATAATTCCTTGTGCTTCAACTTTTATAACATGGTGATACATCCACATGCCAAATTAACGCATATATATATAATGAAAAAAGTAAGGAAAAGTAACACCTTGAGGTCAATGTCACATTAAGATCATCGTGGCACCGGACACATCATCTCACGACGATATATTCACATGCTATGAGGCCAAAGAACACAAGCATATGTCAAATGAGAAAAAGTCATGTCCTGGTCAAGCGTTTTTAGGACTAAATCTGCATTAGCTGTAGGTGAAAAGGGGGAGGTTGAGATTCACGAAACACCCGTTTTTAACCCGCCGCATTTTACTTGTCTCTTTGGTAGCAATACACCAGAGGCGGATTTAGGGGTGTGTGGCCAGGCCCACCCCCCCCCCCCCCTTTTGGAAAAAAATGTGGTTGCTTATAGAGGGAATCACTGAAGCGTAACTGAAGTGGGCCCCCCTCTTAGGTCAGTCAGTGGGCCCCCACTTATGAAAATTTCTGGATCCGCCACTGTACACAATTAGGATTCGACCCGGAACGTGTTAATTATTGGTATTATATATATTAATATGAGGAAATCAAAAGGGCCGGGAATGAATCGGGAATGGTGAAAATTTAGTTAACACCATTGTCCTATATTAGGGGCGGGGGTCATTAGTTACATATAAAGTTAAATTCTTTAATTCGTCCGGCGTTTTCAAGTCATGACGGCTGACATTTAATTGGACCTGGCGATCGTTATTTTAGTATTATAGATGTGAGATATCCTGAAGTTATAATAAATAGTAAACGGCTTGCCATACATATTGTTTATTCCATTTTAGTAATATCGTTTTTGCGGGGCTCGATATTTATACATCCTGCCAGTGTCCTGTTGTGTTATTGTTAATCATATTTTTGTTATTCTTGTTTTTAATCTATTTTTTTTGGTTAATGATGTCTTGTCTAATTATTTTTGTTTGTTTTTGTTTTTATACACTTATCCCGTTTTTATGGTATTTAAAATTCTAACACTGTCTGTATTGACTGCTGTTCCCCGAATTTTGATTATTGTCAATATATGTAATACTATGCGTCTATCATACCAGTAAGAGTTTTAGTTAAATTTAAGCCACCACTTCTACATAAGAAAATGTCTGTACTAAGTCAGGAATATGACAGTTTCTTTCTATTCGTTTTATGTGTTTCGAGCCTTTTGCTTTGCCACTTTGATCAAGAATTTTTCCAAATCAATCCATCAACAGTGCACACCAATTGATAAAAATAGGTAATCAATTAAGTGAGAGAACATCATCTAAATAGCTGAAAGTATTTGTTAAAGAACACAGCTAACTTCTTTTTTTTCTTATGAAGTCAGCCTCATATGAATAAAGGAACAAGTCGACAAGAAGAGGGGCACATTTTTTACCAATAGGAATGCCACTTATTTGTTGAAAAACACGTCCTCCAAGCGTAACAAAAATGTTGTCAATCAAGAAAATCAAGCATCTTGGTAACGCCAGTTTCAGAGATTTTTTGTTAGATTCAGAAAGTACTTTATCCCTTTCTAAGACAAGGAATTTATGTAAAATCTTAAAGATCTTTTGAATTTTTTAGTATCCTTTTAAGTGCCAGGAAATATGTTAACTTATAAGGTCAACTGAAATTGAAAAGTTTCATTGAGACCGGAAATGTTTTTTTCAACGCCATAAACTTTGGTAATCAAAATGCATACATCATATTTTTCAGAATATTTTTGAACAAGAATGTGTCGAAAGTACACGAATGCCCCCACTCGCACTTTAATTGTCCATGTTCAATGGACCGTGAAATTGGGAAAAAAATCTAATTTGCTATTAAATTTAGAAAGATCATACCATAAGGAACCTCTGTACTAAGTTTCAGATGATTGGACTTCAGCTTCATCAAAAAATACCTTGACCAAAAACTTTTAACCTGAAGTGGACGGACGAACGAACGAACGGACGCACAGACCAGAAAACATAATGCTCGTAGGTAGCATAAAAATTAAAATCTGGTAGACATGCACATCCTTAGGTTAGGGTTTAAACATCTTAAAGTATTAAAAGCAATACACTTCCAAAAAGTGAAGAAGCAGCTAAACAGACAAATCATGTATCTATTTCCAGACTGGTAAATTAACATGGCTCTCAAATTATTGTCACTGGACATAATAAAAAGATTATCCATTAATGATCTTCATATCTCCAATATACACTAAAACTCGTTGCATTGTTATATGCACCCATCCTATGTCAGCTCTTTGTTCAATGATTGTCGTTTGTTGGTGTGCCTTATAGGTGTTTTTGTATCTCGATTTATATATAAAGATAGACTTTTAGTTTTCCTGTTTGGATTACTTTACACTGGTCATTTTGGGCCCTTTATAGCATGCTCTTTGTTGCAAGCCAAGACAATGTGTTGAAGGCCATACTATCACCAATAACGGTTTACTTTAATACATTGTGACTTGGATGGAGTTTGTCTCATTGGCATCACATCTTATTTATATTAAATTCATTACCATGAAATTTTTATCAACTTGAAGAAACAGAAAATTTCTAACAATATGCACATCTCCATTCAGTGACCCCACATTGCTTTAGTACATTTGTACTACTACAAACAAGCATCTTATGAGCAGTCGTGGATTTGTATGTTGGACAGACCACAGACTGACATAATGAAACATCTATATCACCCAAACTTAGTTTAAAGGATTTAAAAATACTCTGGAGGGATCAAGTGACATTGTATACCCTAGACTTTGTAAGGAGCTAACCATGATAAGCAGAAACGATAAAACTGTAGACTCAAAGCACAGAATAGGTAGGTTCATATTGAATCTTAAAAATTTGAAAGTCAACCTATGTTAACAATCATTTGTGAATGGTAATAGTTGATCAAAGGTTGATTATGATCAATTAATAAATATATTAAAGCAATAATGAATTAAAATAAAGAACAAAACATCATAACATTTTATTACAAAGTAAAGTTTGATCATCAGACAGAGACCAATAAAATAAAAAATACAATTTGTATGAAATGAGAACTTAAATAAATAACAATGCAAGTTATGATTGCAATTAAAATATAACTTATAAGTCATAAAATGTTATAAAAGAAATACTTCAGGAATAATCATACAAATTTAAATTTTAACTGAACATATGTCAATTAATAATTACGTATGCTGTTATACTGTTGATATCATATAAATAGATATCAGTAATAAATAAACAGCCAAAACTCCCAGAAAGGTCTCAAATATTATTAAAAATTAAAGGGCAGCTTTTTGTTGAGTTCATTGGTAATTTTTTCTCCAATATATCTCATAGATTTTAATTTGCTTGCTAAAAAACTACAATTTACCATTACACATAATTATGATCTTTTTTACAATGACATCCTTGTTTTTTTCAACCAAATAAGTTTCTGTGCAGAATACCGCAGAAAATATTTTTAAAACATTCTAAAGAACATTAACACAAATCAATCTTGAGGTTTTTAGCGGAGATTTTTTACAATCATACAATAAAAATTAAACAGAAATATAGCTTAAATTGCACATTAATGGCCATTTCTAGTTTGAGATAAATAAATTGAGCTTGATAATTTCTGTACCATTGTCCTTGCAAAAATAGGGAAAAATAAGAACTTAAAACTGTTTTGTGTTATCTAGTTTACATATGTCAAAATAGTTCCTTATGTTTTCAAATCTTTAGCATAACAAACCAAAAAAAAATGCTATAGTATATATAAACAGAGGCTCTCAAGAGCCTGAATCGCTCACCTTAATTTTTTTGGTTAAATCTCCCATCAATGATTATTTTGGCTTTTCAATTTACTTAAATGTTCTTTGAATTATCCTATTTTCTTCAAAAGCAAAAAAAAAAAAATTTTCTCCTTGTTCCATTTTAGCCATAGGAGCTATGTTATTTGACATATAAGAAAATAAAATACAAAATTTATTCTAGATACTCTGAAACTCATTTAGCCTAAGTTTGGCTGAAATTGATACAGCAGTTTCAAAGGGAGAAGATTTTTAAAAGTAAGTCAACATGATGAACAAATTGTGAAAAAAAGACTTTAAAGGGCAATAACTCCTTAAGGGGTCAATTGACAATTTTGGTCAAATTGACTTATTTGTAGATCTTACTTTGCTGATCATTTTTGCTGTTTACAATTATTCTTTAACTATAATAATATTCAAGATAATGACCAAAAAACTGCAAAATTTCCTTAAAATTACCAATTAAGTGGCAGCAACCCAACAATGGGTTGTTTGATTTATCTGAAAATTTCAGGGCTGATAGATCTTGACCTAATGAACATTTTACCCACCATGTCAGATTGCTCTAAATGCTTTCGTTTTGAGATATAAGCCAAAAACTGCATTTGACCCCTATGTTCTATTTTAAGTAACGGTGGCCATGTTTTTTGACGGATCAAAAATCAAAGCACAAACTTTGTGCAGGATAATCTAAGGAACAATCATGCTAATTTTCATCCAAATCCATTCAGTAATTTCAGAGGAGAAGATGTTTGAAAAATTGTTAACGACGACAGACGACGGCGACGACGACGGACGCCAAGTGATGAGAAAAGCTCGCATTCCTTTTAGGAAAGGTGAGCTAAAAAAGGAAATTGTTAATTGTTATCATATAAAACCTGATCATTAATTGTCAGATTCATTTACAACAAATACAGAACCATATATCTAAAAAGATACAATTAAGATTAAACCACAATACATAATCAAAATCCATCTCTGGGAAACAAATGCTATCTGTTAAAACAGTTCTGCGGTTTTTAATGAACTCACCCTGCTTTTTAAATCAATTAAAGCTCACTTTTCCAATCGACAACATAATGCTTATATTGAAAAAGAGAACTTTTGACATTGCTGCCAAGTTACATATCTCAGACACTTTGTGAGGACAAAATTATTTCGTTTTGTTTGTAGAGTGTAAAAGATTTTCTTGTTTGCCTGATATTTCAATATTATTTTTGGCTTACTAGTAAAACACCCAAGTTTTTTAATACATTTGCAGGAGTCCAGTTTCTATGTTACCAATATTTCAAGCCATCATCACCTACATTATAATTACAATTTTTTTTGCTGTAACTCAAATCTACATCTACTGCAAAAATAAATATATTAGGCCAGAAACTTAAATCCACGAAATGATGAAGCATTTCTAATCATTTACATGATCTAATTACTACAATTTCCTAATGTTCATAAGATAAACACAATAAGATATGAAATTTGAAGACTTTGTCATAATGAAGGAAGAGCTACTGTCAAACCTTTAAACAAACATTTTAGTATGATAATAAACAGAAGAAAGATTGTCCTCTTTAGACTCATAACAACAGCAGAACAAGTTGTTTGATCTGATCAATAAATGGAAGCATGTCAATTATGGATTTATAAAATGATACACTTATCTTATTTATATTCATGCATAAATAAATGACAGTTGCACAAAACAGACTAAAAAGTGCATCAGCTCAGATGCATGTCTGACATAAAACCATTGTAAACATTTAAGTATATGTAGATAGAGTTGTCGTCAAATCAAGTAAAATTTCTATCATGACCTTCAACTATGAATTGGTGCAAACTGTCTGAACAAAAGTTATCCAAAAATGACAGAACTTCTTCACAGCCATCATTTATACTACCAAGAAAAAAATACAAAAACCAAATCTCATATCATCATACATGTTCATTATCATGTAATGTCTATAATCCTCTTTTAAGGAAAACACTGATTTACATC
>NW_027267639.1:0-38017 GCF_963676685.1 Mytilus edulis | reverse complement strand
AACGTGTTTAACCGACATGTTTAACCAACGTGTTTAAACAACCAACCAACCAACCAAGTAATCAATCAATCAATGCATGTTTCCGTTTCATGTGTTAAATACGGGATCCAATTTTGAGCCTATCCAATGTTTTTAACCAATGTGTTTAACCAACGTGTTTAACCAAAGTGTTTAACCAACCAACCAACCAATCAATCAATCTATGCATGTTTCCGTTTCATGTGTTAAATACGGGATCCGAGATGGTTTTTTTTCGCTTGTTAAAATTGAGCCTATCAAACGTGTTTAACCAACGTGTTTAACCAGCCAACGTGTTTAAACTACGTGTTTAACCAACATGTTTAACCAACATGTTTAACCAACGTGTTTAACCAACCAACCAACCAACCAACCAATAAATCATGCATGTTTCCGTTTCATGTGTTAAATACGGGATCCAAGATGTTTTTTTTTCGCTTGTTTAAATTGAGCCAATCAAACGTTTTTAACCAGCCAACGTGTTTAACCAACGTGTTTAACCAACATGTTTAACCAACGTATTTAACATGGTTAACCAACGTGTTTAACCAACCAACCAACCAACCAACCAACCAACCAATCAACCAATCAATGCATGTTTCCGTTTCATGTGTTAAAAACGGGATCCAAGATGGGTTTTTTTTCGCTTGTTTAAATAGAGCCTATCCAACGTGTTTAACCAGCCAACATGTTTAACCAACGTGTTTAACCAACGTGTTTAACCAACCAACCAACCAATCAATCACTTAATGTATGTTTCCGTGTCATGCGTTTAATACGGGATGCAAGGTCTCTTGAGGTCCTTTTCCCCTTGTTCTAAGTGACCCTATCAAACGTGTTTAATCAACCAACCAACAAACCAACCAACCAACCAACCAACCAATCAATCAATCAACCAACTAATCAATCAATCAATATGTATGACTGTTTATTTATGACAGTTTATTGAAGGAACAAACTCTCAATTATTCAAGAAAATTTTTATTTTATTATTGTTCTTACGTCTCTTCTGAAAAAAAATCCACATATTCTCTGAAACTACAAGTCCAATCGACCTGAAAATTTGCAGTCAGCAGGGCATACATGTACTGAAGGTTCAGAAAAAAAAATTTTGCAGATATCTCTCAAGACTTTTCCTAGACAAAAGAAATGGCAATGCAGTAAAAATCGCTTGCTAGGTCCGTCAATCTCAGTAAAAACCTACAATAAAATGTCCGCTCCGAGATTGAAATACTAATCTGTGTTACAAACAGGTGCTGAAAAATGGACATTATCAAAAAATAATCATTAAATGTGTTTTAAAGTTACACCGGAACGATTAAATCCAAAACATGCACTGCTGGTGAACTGTGATCAAAATGTCAATTTCCTACAATGACAAAAGAAATTACATTGTGTACATTCCATCTCTAGACATGTTGTCTGTTCAAGGTCCCGACCTAAAAAGAAATTAAAAGACTAAGTTTTTCTTAATATAAACCCGCGTCACGTGATGTCTCCTCAATCTTGCGCGCGCGCTGTATCTAAAATAAAAGAAAAACTTTCCAAACTAAACATGAAACTTCTCCGGTAACATAATAATATAGACCCTTTACAAAAACAAACAAACAAACAAATACCACCCCCCCCCCCCTTTTTCCAAATCAATCAATAAAAAAAAAAACAATTATTCATTCATCAGAGGGGAAAGACTGCCTAACAATTGTTTTCAAAACAATTGCTTTATATTTATTATTAAGTCTTTCCACTTTTCTGTGGAAAGACTTATTGTATTTGTTCTGATTATTATTATTATTATTATTATTATTATTTTTTTTTTCCGCCAAATTTTGTTCTTGCGATAAATGTTTGTTTCGCAATATGTCGCTTAGATATTTCTCATATTGTATCGTATAGTTTATGCGCTTTTAAATTTCACCCTGCTAAGACGAACAATTTTCTCTGTAAGAGTTATCTCCCTATTCACTGTTTATCATGTGTGTGCATCTCCTTCGTAACAAAAAAAGATAGCGACAAAATTCTTTTTACAAATTGTTCGTTACATCCTCAGAAAATTTTGGCTAATTTGGATCAAAGCGATTCGATGAAATTTTATAGGAGTTATCTATCTTTACGGAATAAATTTGTCGGTATGTTTTTTTAACTCATAAACCGTTAACCGTATAACCCTGGAATGTTTTTCTTTGAGTCCCCTGATTCCTAACTTAGAAAATTAGGTCAAGGTCAAAGGTCAAGGTCATATTTAAGATTTTCATATGTCTTTGATTTCCCTATAATTCTTGAATGGTTATAGATACAGAAAATTTAAGCAGTGAAAAATGTTAAGTACTTCAAGGGGCAACTTTTTTACATTATGACTATATTGATTTTACCATCATGTAAGGGACATAACTCCCATCGATGGTTTTTAAAAAGCCATATTTAGGCAAAACTCTTAAACAAAGGTCCTTGACCCATAGGGTCTTTTGCAATGACCTTGTGGAGCAATGACCTTGACGAAGGTCATAAGGTCAAAGGTCAAGGTCATCAAATTATGTGGTTTTGGCACTATTTAAACAGTTTTATGTGTGTTTGAATTTCAACCAACCAACCAACCAACCAACCAACCAACCAACCAACCAACCAACCAATCAATCAATCAATCAATCAATCAATCAATCAATCAATCAATCAATCAATGTTTCCGTTTCATGTGTTTGATACGGGATTCAAGGTCTCTTTTTTTTTCGCTTGTTTTAATTGAGCCTATCAAACGTGTTTAACCAACATGTTTAACAAATATGTTTAACTAACGTGTTTAACCAACATGTTTAACCAACGTGTTTAACCAACCAACATACCAACCAACCAATCAATCAATCAATCAATCAATGCATGTTTCCGTTTCATGTGTTAAATACGGGATCCAAGATGTTTTTTTTTCGCTCGTTTAAATTGAGCCTATCTAACGTGTTTAACCAGCCAACGTGTTTAACCAACGTGTTTAACCAACATGTTTAACCACCCAACCAATCAATCAATCAATCAATCAATGCATGTTTCCGTTTCATGTGTTAAATACGGGATCCAAGATGTTTTTTTTCGCTCGTTTAAATTGAGCCTATCTAACGTGTTTAACCAGCCAACGTGTTTAACCAACCAACCAACCAACCACCCAACCAATCAATCAATCAATCAATGCATGTTTCCGTTTCATGTGTTAAATACGGGATCCAAGATGTTTTTTTTTCGCTTGTTTAAATTGAGCCTATCCAACGTGTTTAACCAGCCAACGTGTTTAACCAATATGTTTAACCAATGTGTTTAACCAACGTGTTTAACCGACATGTTTAACCAACGTGTTTAAACAACCAACCAACCAACCAAGTAATCAATCAATCAATGCATGTTTCCGTTTCATGTGTTAAATACGGGATCCAATTTTGAGCCTATCCAATGTTTTTAACCAATGTGTTTAACCAACGTGTTTAACCAAAGTGTTTAACCAACCAACCAACCAACCAATCAATCAATCTATGCATGTTTCCGTTTCATGTGTTAAATACGGGATCCGAGATGGTTTTTTTTCGCTTGTTAAAATTGAGCCTATCAAACGTGTTTAACCAACGTGTTTAACCAGCCAACGTGTTTAAACTACGTGTTTAACCAACATGTTTAACCAACATGTTTAACCAACGTGTTTAACCAACCAACCAACCAACCAACCAATAAATCATGCATGTTTCCGTTTCATGTGTTAAATACGGGATCCAAGATGTTTTTTTTTCGCTTGTTTAAATTGAGCCAATCAAACGTTTTTAACCAGCCAACGTGTTTAACCAACGTGTTTAACCAACATGTTTAACCAACGTATTTAACATGGTTAACCAACGTGTTTAACCAACCAACCAACCAACCAACCAACCCAACCAATCAACCAATCAATGCATGTTTCCGTTTCATGTGTTAAAAACGGGATCCAAGATGGGTTTTTTTTCGCTTGTTTAAATAGAGCCTATCCAACGTGTTTAACCAGCCAACATGTTTAACCAACGTGTTTAACCAACGTGTTTAACCAACCAACCAACCAATCAATCACTTAATGTATGTTTCCGTGTCATGCGTTTAATACGGGATGCAAGGTCTCTTGAGGTCCTTTTCCCCTTGTTCTAAGTGACCCTATCAAACGTGTTTAATCAACCAACCAACAAACCAACCAACCAACCAACCAACCAATCAATCAATCAACCAACTAATCAATCAATCAATATGTATGACTGTTTATTTATGACAGTTTATTGAAGGAACAAACTCTCAATTATTCAAGAAAATTTTTATTTTATTATTGTTCTTACGTCTCTTCTGAAAAAAAATCCACATATTCTCTGAAACTACAAGTCCAATCGACCTGAAAATTTGCAGTCAGCAGGGCATACATGTACTGAAGGTTCAGAAAAAAAAATTTTGCAGATATCTCTCAAGACTTTTCCTAGACAAAAGAAATGGCAATGCAGTAAAAATCGCTTGCTAGGTCCGTCAATCTCAGTAAAAACCTACAATAAAATGTCCGCTCCGAGATTGAAATACTAATCTGTGTTACAAACAGGTGCTGAAAAATGGACATTATCAAAAAATAATCATTAAATGTGTTTTAAAGTTACACCGGAACGATTAAATCCAAAACATGCACTGCTGGTGAACTGTGATCAAAATGTCAATTTCCTACAATGACAAAAGAAATTACATTGTGTACATTCCATCTCTAGACATGTTGTCTGTTCAAGGTCCCGACCTAAAAAGAAATTAAAAGACTAAGTTTTTCTTAATATAAACCCGCGTCACGTGATGTCTCCTCAATCTTGCGCGCGCGCTGTATCTAAAATAAAAGAAAAACTTTCCAAACTAAACATGAAACTTCTCCGGTAACATAATAATATAGACCCTTTACAAAAACAAACAAACAAACAAATACCACCCCCCCCCCCCTTTTTCCAAATCAATCAATAAAAAAAAAAACAATTATTCATTCATCAGAGGGGAAAGACTGCCTAACAATTGTTTTCAAAACAATTGCTTTATATTTATTATTAAGTCTTTCCACTTTTCTGTGGAAAGACTTATTGTATTTGTTCTGATTATTATTATTATTATTATTATTATTTTTTTTTTTTTTCCGCCAAATTTTGTTCTTGCGATAAATGTTTGTTTCGCAATATGTCGCTTAGATATTTCTCATATTGTATCGTATAGTTTATGCGCTTTTAAATTTCACCCTGCTAAGACGAACAATTTTCTCTGTAAGAGTTATCTCCCTATTCACTGTTTATCATGTGTGTGCATCTCCTTCGTAACAAAAAAAGATAGCGACAAAATTCTTTTTACAAATTGTTCGTTACATCCTCAGAAAATTTTGGCTAATTTGGATCAAAGCGATTCGATGAAATTTTATAGGAGTTATCTATCTTTACGGAATAAATTTGTCGGTATGTTTTTTTAACTCATAAACCGTTAACCGTATAACCCTGGAATGTTTTTCTTTGAGTCCCCTGATTCCTAACTTAGAAAATTAGGTCAAGGTCAAAGGTCAAGGTCATATTTAAGATTTTCATATGTCTTTGATTTCCCTATAATTCTTGAATGGTTATAGATACAGAAAATTTAAGCAGTGAAAAATGTTAAGTACTTCAAGGGGCAACTTTTTTACATTATGACTATATTGATTTTACCATCATGTAAGGGACATAACTCCCATCGATGGTTTTTAAAAAGCCATATTTAGGCAAAACTCTTAAACAAAGGTCCTTGACCCATAGGGTCTTTTGCAATGACCTTGTGGAGCAATGACCTTGACGAAGGTCATAAGGTCAAAGGTCAAGGTCATCAAATTATGTGGTTTTGGCACTATTTAAACAGTTTTATGTGTGTTTGAATTTCAACCAACCAACCAACCAACCAACCAACCAACCAACCAACCAACCAACCAATCAATCAATCAATCAATCAATCAATCAATCAATCAATCAATCAATCAATGTTTCCGTTTCATGTGTTTGATACGGGATTCAAGGTCTCTTTTTTTTTCGCTTGTTTTAATTGAGCCTATCAAACGTGTTTAACCAACATGTTTAACAAATATGTTTAACTAACGTGTTTAACCAACATGTTTAACCAACGTGTTTAACCAACCAACATACCAACCAACCAATCAATCAATCAATCAATCAATGCATGTTTCCGTTTCATGTGTTAAATACGGGATCCAAGATGTTTTTTTTTCGCTCGTTTAAATTGAGCCTATCTAACGTGTTTAACCAGCCAACGTGTTTAACCAACGTGTTTAACCAACATGTTTAACCACCCAACCAATCAATCAATCAATCAATCAATGCATGTTTCCGTTTCATGTGTTAAATACGGGATCCAAGATGTTTTTTTTCGCTCGTTTAAATTGAGCCTATCTAACGTGTTTAACCAGCCAACGTGTTTAACCAACCAACCAACCAACCACCCAACCAATCAATCAATCAATCAATGCATGTTTCCGTTTCATGTGTTAAATACGGGATCCAAGATGTTTTTTTTTCGCTTGTTTAAATTGAGCCTATCCAACGTGTTTAACCAGCCAACGTGTTTAACCAATATGTTTAACCAATGTGTTTAACCAACGTGTTTAACCGACATGTTTAACCAACGTGTTTAAACAACCAACCAACCAACCAAGTAATCAATCAATCAATGCATGTTTCCGTTTCATGTGTTAAATACGGGATCCAATTTTGAGCCTATCCAATGTTTTTAACCAATGTGTTTAACCAACGTGTTTAACCAAAGTGTTTAACCAACCAACCAACCAATCAATCAATCTATGCATGTTTCCGTTTCATGTGTTAAATACGGGATCCGAGATGGTTTTTTTTCGCTTGTTAAAATTGAGCCTATCAAACGTGTTTAACCAACGTGTTTAACCAGCCAACGTGTTTAAACTACGTGTTTAACCAACATGTTTAACCAACATGTTTAACCAACGTGTTTAACCAACCAACCAACCAACCAACCAATAAATCATGCATGTTTCCGTTTCATGTGTTAAATACGGGATCCAAGATGTTTTTTTTTCGCTTGTTTAAATTGAGCCAATCAAACGTTTTTAACCAGCCAACGTGTTTAACCAACGTGTTTAACCAACATGTTTAACCAACGTATTTAACATGGTTAACCAACGTGTTTAACCAACCAACCAACCAACCAACCAACCAACCAATCAACCAATCAATGCATGTTTCCGTTTCATGTGTTAAAAACGGGATCCAAGATGGGTTTTTTTTCGCTTGTTTAAATAGAGCCTATCCAACGTGTTTAACCAGCCAACATGTTTAACCAACGTGTTTAACCAACGTGTTTAACCAACCAACCAACCAATCAATCACTTAATGTATGTTTCCGTGTCATGCGTTTAATACGGGATGCAAGGTCTCTTGAGGTCCTTTTCCCCTTGTTCTAAGTGACCCTATCAAACGTGTTTAATCAACCAACCAACAAACCAACCAACCAACCAACCAACCAATCAATCAATCAACCAACTAATCAATCAATCAATATGTATGACTGTTTATTTATGACAGTTTATTGAAGGAACAAACTCTCAATTATTCAAGAAAATTTTTATTTTATTATTGTTCTTACGTCTCTTCTGAAAAAAAATCCACATATTCTCTGAAACTACAAGTCCAATCGACCTGAAAATTTGCAGTCAGCAGGGCATACATGTACTGAAGGTTCAGAAAAAAAAATTTTGCAGATATCTCTCAAGACTTTTCCTAGACAAAAGAAATGGCAATGCAGTAAAAATCGCTTGCTAGGTCCGTCAATCTCAGTAAAAACCTACAATAAAATGTCCGCTCCGAGATTGAAATACTAATCTGTGTTACAAACAGGTGCTGAAAAATGGACATTATCAAAAAATAATCATTAAATGTGTTTTAAAGTTACACCGGAACGATTAAATCCAAAACATGCACTGCTGGTGAACTGTGATCAAAATGTCAATTTCCTACAATGACAAAAGAAATTACATTGTGTACATTCCATCTCTAGACATGTTGTCTGTTCAAGGTCCCGACCTAAAAAGAAATTAAAAGACTAAGTTTTTCTTAATATAAACCCGCGTCACGTGATGTCTCCTCAATCTTGCGCGCGCGCTGTATCTAAAATAAAAGAAAAACTTTCCAAACTAAACATGAAACTTCTCCGGTAACATAATAATATAGACCCTTTACAAAAACAAACAAACAAACAAATACCACCCCCCCCCCCCTTTTTCCAAATCAATCAATAAAAAAAAAAACAATTATTCATTCATCAGAGGGGAAAGACTGCCTAACAATTGTTTTCAAAACAATTGCTTTATATTTATTATTAAGTCTTTCCACTTTTCTGTGGAAAGACTTATTGTATTTGTTCTGATTATTATTATTATTATTATTATTATTTTTTTTTTTTTTCCGCCAAATTTTGTTCTTGCGATAAATGTTTGTTTCGCAATATGTCGCTTAGATATTTCTCATATTGTATCGTATAGTTTATGCGCTTTTAAATTTCACCCTGCTAAGACGAACAATTTTCTCTGTAAGAGTTATCTCCCTATTCACTGTTTATCATGTGTGTGCATCTCCTTCGTAACAAAAAAAGATAGCGACAAAATTCTTTTTACAAATTGTTCGTTACATCCTCAGAAAATTTTGGCTAATTTGGATCAAAGCGATTCGATGAAATTTTATAGGAGTTATCTATCTTTACGGAATAAATTTGTCGGTATGTTTTTTTAACTCATAAACCGTTAACCGTATAACCCTGGAATGTTTTTCTTTGAGTCCCCTGATTCCTAACTTAGAAAATTAGGTCAAGGTCAAAGGTCAAGGTCATATTTAAGATTTTCATATGTCTTTGATTTCCCTATAATTCTTGAATGGTTATAGATACAGAAAATTTAAGCAGTGAAAAATGTTAAGTACTTCAAGGGGCAACTTTTTTACATTATGACTATATTGATTTTACCATCATGTAAGGGACATAACTCCCATCGATGGTTTTTAAAAAGCCATATTTAGGCAAAACTCTTAAACAAAGGTCCTTGACCCATAGGGTCTTTTGCAATGACCTTGTGGAGCAATGACCTTGACGAAGGTCATAAGGTCAAAGGTCAAGGTCATCAAATTATGTGGTTTTGGCACTATTTAAACAGTTTTATGTGTGTTTGAATTTCAACCAACCAACCAACCAACCAACCAACCAACCAACCAACCAACCAACCAATCAATCAATCAATCAATCAATCAATCAATCAATCAATCAATCAATCAATGTTTCCGTTTCATGTGTTTGATACGGGATTCAAGGTCTCTTTTTTTTTCGCTTGTTTTAATTGAGCCTATCAAACGTGTTTAACCAACATGTTTAACAAATATGTTTAACTAACGTGTTTAACCAACATGTTTAACCAACGTGTTTAACCAACCAACATACCAACCAACCAATCAATCAATCAATCAATCAATGCATGTTTCCGTTTCATGTGTTAAATACGGGATCCAAGATGTTTTTTTTTCGCTCGTTTAAATTGAGCCTATCTAACGTGTTTAACCAGCCAACGTGTTTAACCAACGTGTTTAACCAACATGTTTAACCACCCAACCAATCAATCAATCAATCAATCAATGCATGTTTCCGTTTCATGTGTTAAATACGGGATCCAAGATGTTTTTTTTCGCTCGTTTAAATTGAGCCTATCTAACGTGTTTAACCAGCCAACGTGTTTAACCAACCAACCAACCAACCACCCAACCAATCAATCAATCAATCAATGCATGTTTCCGTTTCATGTGTTAAATACGGGATCCAAGATGTTTTTTTTTCGCTTGTTTAAATTGAGCCTATCCAACGTGTTTAACCAGCCAACGTGTTTAACCAATATGTTTAACCAATGTGTTTAACCAACGTGTTTAACCGACATGTTTAACCAACGTGTTTAAACAACCAACCAACCAACCAAGTAATCAATCAATCAATGCATGTTTCCGTTTCATGTGTTAAATACGGGATCCAATTTTGAGCCTATCCAATGTTTTTAACCAATGTGTTTAACCAACGTGTTTAACCAAAGTGTTTAACCAACCAACCAACCAATCAATCAATCTATGCATGTTTCCGTTTCATGTGTTAAATACGGGATCCGAGATGGTTTTTTTTCGCTTGTTAAAATTGAGCCTATCAAACGTGTTTAACCAACGTGTTTAACCAGCCAACGTGTTTAAACTACGTGTTTAACCAACATGTTTAACCAACATGTTTAACCAACGTGTTTAACCAACCAACCAACCAACCAACCAATAAATCATGCATGTTTCCGTTTCATGTGTTAAATACGGGATCCAAGATGTTTTTTTTTCGCTTGTTTAAATTGAGCCAATCAAACGTTTTTAACCAGCCAACGTGTTTAACCAACGTGTTTAACCAACATGTTTAACCAACGTATTTAACATGGTTAACCAACGTGTTTAACCAACCAACCAACCAACCAACCAACCAACCAATCAACCAATCAATGCATGTTTCCGTTTCATGTGTTAAAAACGGGATCCAAGATGGGTTTTTTTTCGCTTGTTTAAATAGAGCCTATCCAACGTGTTTAACCAGCCAACATGTTTAACCAACGTGTTTAACCAACGTGTTTAACCAACCAACCAACCAATCAATCACTTAATGTATGTTTCCGTGTCATGCGTTTAATACGGGATGCAAGGTCTCTTGAGGTCCTTTTCCCCTTGTTCTAAGTGACCCTATCAAACGTGTTTAATCAACCAACCAACAAACCAACCAACCAACCAACCAACCAATCAATCAATCAACCAACTAATCAATCAATCAATATGTATGACTGTTTATTTATGACAGTTTATTGAAGGAACAAACTCTCAATTATTCAAGAAAATTTTTATTTTATTATTGTTCTTACGTCTCTTCTGAAAAAAAATCCACATATTCTCTGAAACTACAAGTCCAATCGACCTGAAAATTTGCAGTCAGCAGGGCATACATGTACTGAAGGTTCAGAAAAAAAAATTTTGCAGATATCTCTCAAGACTTTTCCTAGACAAAAGAAATGGCAATGCAGTAAAAATCGCTTGCTAGGTCCGTCAATCTCAGTAAAAACCTACAATAAAATGTCCGCTCCGAGATTGAAATACTAATCTGTGTTACAAACAGGTGCTGAAAAATGGACATTATCAAAAAATAATCATTAAATGTGTTTTAAAGTTACACCGGAACGATTAAATCCAAAACATGCACTGCTGGTGAACTGTGATCAAAATGTCAATTTCCTACAATGACAAAAGAAATTACATTGTGTACATTCCATCTCTAGACATGTTGTCTGTTCAAGGTCCCGACCTAAAAAGAAATTAAAAGACTAAGTTTTTCTTAATATAAACCCGCGTCACGTGATGTCTCCTCAATCTTGCGCGCGCGCTGTATCTAAAATAAAAGAAAAACTTTCCAAACTAAACATGAAACTTCTCCGGTAACATAATAATATAGACCCTTTACAAAAACAAACAAACAAACAAATACCACCCCCCCCCCCTTTTTCCAAATCAATCAATAAAAAAAAAAACAATTATTCATTCATCAGAGGGGAAAGACTGCCTAACAATTGTTTTCAAAACAATTGCTTTATATTTATTATTAAGTCTTTCCACTTTTCTGTGGAAAGACTTATTGTATTTGTTCTGATTATTATTATTATTATTATTATTATTATTTTTTTTTTTCCGCCAAATTTTGTTCTTGCGATAAATGTTTGTTTCGCAATATGTCGCTTAGATATTTCTCATATTGTATCGTATAGTTTATGCGCTTTTAAATTTCACCCTGCTAAGACGAACAATTTTCTCTGTAAGAGTTATCTCCCTATTCACTGTTTATCATGTGTGTGCATCTCCTTCGTAACAAAAAAAGATAGCGACAAAATTCTTTTTACAAATTGTTCGTTACATCCTCAGAAAATTTTGGCTAATTTGGATCAAAGCGATTCGATGAAATTTTATAGGAGTTATCTATCTTTACGGAATAAATTTGTCGGTATGTTTTTTTAACTCATAAACCGTTAACCGTATAACCCTGGAATGTTTTTCTTTGAGTCCCCTGATTCCTAACTTAGAAAATTAGGTCAAGGTCAAAGGTCAAGGTCATATTTAAGATTTTCATATGTCTTTGATTTCCCTATAATTCTTGAATGGTTATAGATACAGAAAATTTAAGCAGTGAAAAATGTTAAGTACTTCAAGGGGCAACTTTTTTACATTATGACTATATTGATTTTACCATCATGTAAGGGACATAACTCCCATCGATGGTTTTTAAAAAGCCATATTTAGGCAAAACTCTTAAACAAAGGTCCTTGACCCATAGGGTCTTTTGCAATGACCTTGTGGAGCAATGACCTTGACGAAGGTCATAAGGTCAAAGGTCAAGGTCATCAAATTATGTGGTTTTGGCACTATTTAAACAGTTTTATGTGTGTTTGAATTTCAACCAACCAACCAACCAACCAACCAACCAACCAACCAACCAACCAACCAATCAATCAATCAATCAATCAATCAATCAATCAATCAATCAATCAATCAATGTTTCCGTTTCATGTGTTTGATACGGGATTCAAGGTCTCTTTTTTTTTCGCTTGTTTTAATTGAGCCTATCAAACGTGTTTAACCAACATGTTTAACAAATATGTTTAACTAACGTGTTTAACCAACATGTTTAACCAACGTGTTTAACCAACCAACATACCAACCAACCAATCAATCAATCAATCAATCAATGCATGTTTCCGTTTCATGTGTTAAATACGGGATCCAAGATGTTTTTTTTTCGCTCGTTTAAATTGAGCCTATCTAACGTGTTTAACCAGCCAACGTGTTTAACCAACGTGTTTAACCAACATGTTTAACCACCCAACCAATCAATCAATCAATCAATCAATGCATGTTTCCGTTTCATGTGTTAAATACGGGATCCAAGATGTTTTTTTTCGCTCGTTTAAATTGAGCCTATCTAACGTGTTTAACCAGCCAACGTGTTTAACCAACCAACCAACCAACCACCCAACCAATCAATCAATCAATCAATGCATGTTTCCGTTTCATGTGTTAAATACGGGATCCAAGATGTTTTTTTTTCGCTTGTTTAAATTGAGCCTATCCAACGTGTTTAACCAGCCAACGTGTTTAACCAATATGTTTAACCAATGTGTTTAACCAACGTGTTTAACCGACATGTTTAACCAACGTGTTTAAACAACCAACCAACCAACCAAGTAATCAATCAATCAATGCATGTTTCCGTTTCATGTGTTAAATACGGGATCCAATTTTGAGCCTATCCAATGTTTTTAACCAATGTGTTTAACCAACGTGTTTAACCAAAGTGTTTAACCAACCAACCAACCAATCAATCAATCTATGCATGTTTCCGTTTCATGTGTTAAATACGGGATCCGAGATGGTTTTTTTTCGCTTGTTAAAATTGAGCCTATCAAACGTGTTTAACCAACGTGTTTAACCAGCCAACGTGTTTAAACTACGTGTTTAACCAACATGTTTAACCAACATGTTTAACCAACGTGTTTAACCAACCAACCAACCAACCAACCAATAAATCATGCATGTTTCCGTTTCATGTGTTAAATACGGGATCCAAGATGTTTTTTTTTCGCTTGTTTAAATTGAGCCAATCAAACGTTTTTAACCAGCCAACGTGTTTAACCAACGTGTTTAACCAACATGTTTAACCAACGTATTTAACATGGTTAACCAACGTGTTTAACCAACCAACCAACCAACCAACCAACCAACCAATCAACCAATCAATGCATGTTTCCGTTTCATGTGTTAAAAACGGGATCCAAGATGGGTTTTTTTTCGCTTGTTTAAATAGAGCCTATCCAACGTGTTTAACCAGCCAACATGTTTAACCAACGTGTTTAACCAACGTGTTTAACCAACCAACCAACCAATCAATCACTTAATGTATGTTTCCGTGTCATGCGTTTAATACGGGATGCAAGGTCTCTTGAGGTCCTTTTCCCCTTGTTCTAAGTGACCCTATCAAACGTGTTTAATCAACCAACCAACAAACCAACCAACCAACCAACCAACCAATCAATCAATCAACCAACTAATCAATCAATCAATATGTATGACTGTTTATTTATGACAGTTTATTGAAGGAACAAACTCTCAATTATTCAAGAAAATTTTTATTTTATTATTGTTCTTACGTCTCTTCTGAAAAAAAAATCCACATATTCTCTGAAACTACAAGTCCAATCGACCTGAAAATTTGCAGTCAGCAGGGCATACATGTACTGAAGGTTCAGAAAAAAAAATTTTGCAGATATCTCTCAAGACTTTTCCTAGACAAAAGAAATGGCAATGCAGTAAAAATCGCTTGCTAGGTCCGTCAATCTCAGTAAAAACCTACAATAAAATGTCCGCTCCGAGATTGAAATACTAATCTGTGTTACAAACAGGTGCTGAAAAATGGACATTATCAAAAAATAATCATTAAATGTGTTTTAAAGTTACACCGGAACGATTAAATCCAAAACATGCACTGCTGGTGAACTGTGATCAAAATGTCAATTTCCTACAATGACAAAAGAAATTACATTGTGTACATTCCATCTCTAGACATGTTGTCTGTTCAAGGTCCCGACCTAAAAAGAAATTAAAAGACTAAGTTTTTCTTAATATAAACCCGCGTCACGTGATGTCTCCTCAATCTTGCGCGCGCGCTGTATCTAAAATAAAAGAAAAACTTTCCAAACTAAACATGAAACTTCTCCGGTAACATAATAATATAGACCCTTTACAAAAACAAACAAACAAACAAATACCACCCCCCCCCCCTTTTTCCAAATCAATCAATAAAAAAAAAAACAATTATTCATTCATCAGAGGGGAAAGACTGCCTAACAATTGTTTTCAAAACAATTGCTTTATATTTATTATTAAGTCTTTCCACTTTTCTGTGGAAAGACTTATTGTATTTGTTCTGATTATTATTATTATTATTATTATTATTATTTTTTTTTTTCCGCCAAATTTTGTTCTTGCGATAAATGTTTGTTTCGCAATATGTCGCTTAGATATTTCTCATATTGTATCGTATAGTTTATGCGCTTTTAAATTTCACCCTGCTAAGACGAACAATTTTCTCTGTAAGAGTTATCTCCCTATTCACTGTTTATCATGTGTGTGCATCTCCTTCGTAACAAAAAAAGATAGCGACAAAATTCTTTTTACAAATTGTTCGTTACATCCTCAGAAAATTTTGGCTAATTTGGATCAAAGCGATTCGATGAAATTTTATAGGAGTTATCTATCTTTACGGAATAAATTTGTCGGTATGTTTTTTTAACTCATAAACCGTTAACCGTATAACCCTGGAATGTTTTTCTTTGAGTCCCCTGATTCCTAACTTAGAAAATTAGGTCAAGGTCAAAGGTCAAGGTCATATTTAAGATTTTCATATGTCTTTGATTTCCCTATAATTCTTGAATGGTTATAGATACAGAAAATTTAAGCAGTGAAAAATGTTAAGTACTTCAAGGGGCAACTTTTTTACATTATGACTATATTGATTTTACCATCATGTAAGGGACATAACTCCCATCGATGGTTTTTAAAAAGCCATATTTAGGCAAAACTCTTAAACAAAGGTCCTTGACCCATAGGGTCTTTTGCAATGACCTTGTGGAGCAATGACCTTGACGAAGGTCATAAGGTCAAAGGTCAAGGTCATCAAATTATGTGGTTTTGGCACTATTTAAACAGTTTTATGTGTGTTTGAATTTCAACCAACCAACCAACCAACCAACCAACCAACCAACCAACCAACCAACCAACCAATCAATCAATCAATCAATCAATCAATCAATCAATCAATCAATCAATCAATGTTTCCGTTTCATGTGTTTGATACGGGATTCAAGGTCTCTTTTTTTTTCGCTTGTTTTAATTGAGCCTATCAAACGTGTTTAACCAACATGTTTAACAAATATGTTTAACTAACGTGTTTAACCAACATGTTTAACCAACGTGTTTAACCAACCAACATACCAACCAACCAATCAATCAATCAATCAATCAATGCATGTTTCCGTTTCATGTGTTAAATACGGGATCCAAGATGTTTTTTTTTCGCTCGTTTAAATTGAGCCTATCTAACGTGTTTAACCAGCCAACGTGTTTAACCAACGTGTTTAACCAACATGTTTAACCACCCAACCAATCAATCAATCAATCAATCAATGCATGTTTCCGTTTCATGTGTTAAATACGGGATCCAAGATGTTTTTTTTCGCTCGTTTAAATTGAGCCTATCTAACGTGTTTAACCAGCCAACGTGTTTAACCAACCAACCAACCAACCACCCAACCAATCAATCAATCAATCAATGCATGTTTCCGTTTCATGTGTTAAATACGGGATCCAAGATGTTTTTTTTTCGCTTGTTTAAATTGAGCCTATCCAACGTGTTTAACCAGCCAACGTGTTTAACCAATATGTTTAACCAATGTGTTTAACCAACGTGTTTAACCGACATGTTTAACCAACGTGTTTAAACAACCAACCAACCAACCAAGTAATCAATCAATCAATGCATGTTTCCGTTTCATGTGTTAAATACGGGATCCAATTTTGAGCCTATCCAATGTTTTTAACCAATGTGTTTAACCAACGTGTTTAACCAAAGTGTTTAACCAACCAACCAACCAATCAATCAATCTATGCATGTTTCCGTTTCATGTGTTAAATACGGGATCCGAGATGGTTTTTTTTCGCTTGTTAAAATTGAGCCTATCAAACGTGTTTAACCAACGTGTTTAACCAGCCAACGTGTTTAAACTACGTGTTTAACCAACATGTTTAACCAACATGTTTAACCAACGTGTTTAACCAACCAACCAACCAACCAACCAATAAATCATGCATGTTTCCGTTTCATGTGTTAAATACGGGATCCAAGATGTTTTTTTTTCGCTTGTTTAAATTGAGCCAATCAAACGTTTTTAACCAGCCAACGTGTTTAACCAACGTGTTTAACCAACATGTTTAACCAACGTATTTAACATGGTTAACCAACGTGTTTAACCAACCAACCAACCAATCAACCAATCAATGCATGTTTCCGTTTCATGTGTTAAAAACGGGATCCAAGATGGGTTTTTTTTCGCTTGTTTAAATAGAGCCTATCCAACGTGTTTAACCAGCCAACATGTTTAACCAACGTGTTTAACCAACGTGTTTAACCAACCAACCAACCAATCAATCACTTAATGTATGTTTCCGTGTCATGCGTTTAATACGGGATGCAAGGTCTCTTGAGGTCCTTTTCCCCTTGTTCTAAGTGACCCTATCAAACGTGTTTAATCAACCAACCAACAAACCAACCAACCAACCAACCAACCAATCAATCAATCAACCAACTAATCAATCAATCAATATGTATGACTGTTTATTTATGACAGTTTATTGAAGGAACAAACTCTCAATTATTCAAGAAAATTTTTATTTTATTATTGTTCTTACGTCTCTTCTGAAAAAAAATCCACATATTCTCTGAAACTACAAGTCCAATCGACCTGAAAATTTGCAGTCAGCAGGGCATACATGTACTGAAGGTTCAGAAAAAAAAATTTTGCAGATATCTCTCAAGACTTTTCCTAGACAAAAGAAATGGCAATGCAGTAAAAATCGCTTGCTAGGTCCGTCAATCTCAGTAAAAACCTACAATAAAATGTCCGCTCCGAGATTGAAATACTAATCTGTGTTACAAACAGGTGCTGAAAAATGGACATTATCAAAAAATAATCATTAAATGTGTTTTAAAGTTACACCGGAACGATTAAATCCAAAACATGCACTGCTGGTGAACTGTGATCAAAATGTCAATTTCCTACAATGACAAAAGAAATTACATTGTGTACATTCCATCTCTAGACATGTTGTCTGTTCAAGGTCCCGACCTAAAAAGAAATTAAAAGACTAAGTTTTTCTTAATATAAACCCGCGTCACGTGATGTCTCCTCAATCTTGCGCGCGCGCTGTATCTAAAATAAAAGAAAAACTTTCCAAACTAAACATGAAACTTCTCCGGTAACATAATAATATAGACCCTTTACAAAAACAAACAAACAAACAAATACCACCCCCCCCCCCCTTTTTCCAAATCAATCAATAAAAAAAAAAACAATTATTCATTCATCAGAGGGGAAAGACTGCCTAACAATTGTTTTCAAAACAATTGCTTTATATTTATTATTAAGTCTTTCCACTTTTCTGTGGAAAGACTTATTGTATTTGTTCTGATTATTATTATTATTATTATTATTATTATTTTTTTTTTTCCGCCAAATTTTGTTCTTGCGATAAATGTTTGTTTCGCAATATGTCGCTTAGATATTTCTCATATTGTATCGTATAGTTTATGCGCTTTTAAATTTCACCCTGCTAAGACGAACAATTTTCTCTGTAAGAGTTATCTCCCTATTCACTGTTTATCATGTGTGTGCATCTCCTTCGTAACAAAAAAAGATAGCGACAAAATTCTTTTTACAAATTGTTCGTTACATCCTCAGAAAATTTTGGCTAATTTGGATCAAAGCGATTCGATGAAATTTTATAGGAGTTATCTATCTTTACGGAATAAATTTGTCGGTATGTTTTTTTAACTCATAAACCGTTAACCGTATAACCCTGGAATGTTTTTCTTTGAGTCCCCTGATTCCTAACTTAGAAAATTAGGTCAAGGTCAAAGGTCAAGGTCATATTTAAGATTTTCATATGTCTTTGATTTCCCTATAATTCTTGAATGGTTATAGATACAGAAAATTTAAGCAGTGAAAAATGTTAAGTACTTCAAGGGGCAACTTTTTTACATTATGACTATATTGATTTTACCATCATGTAAGGGACATAACTCCCATCGATGGTTTTTAAAAAGCCATATTTAGGCAAAACTCTTAAACAAAGGTCCTTGACCCATAGGGTCTTTTGCAATGACCTTGTGGAGCAATGACCTTGACGAAGGTCATAAGGTCAAAGGTCAAGGTCATCAAATTATGTGGTTTTGGCACTATTTAAACAGTTTTATGTGTGTTTGAATTTCAACCAACCAACCAACCAACCAACCAACCAACCAACCAACCAACCAACCAATCAATCAATCAATCAATCAATCAATCAATCAATCAATCAATCAATCAATGTTTCCGTTTCATGTGTTTGATACGGGATTCAAGGTCTCTTTTTTTTTCGCTTGTTTTAATTGAGCCTATCAAACGTGTTTAACCAACATGTTTAACAAATATGTTTAACTAACGTGTTTAACCAACATGTTTAACCAACGTGTTTAACCAACCAACATACCAACCAACCAATCAATCAATCAATCAATCAATGCATGTTTCCGTTTCATGTGTTAAATACGGGATCCAAGATGTTTTTTTTTCGCTCGTTTAAATTGAGCCTATCTAACGTGTTTAACCAGCCAACGTGTTTAACCAACGTGTTTAACCAACATGTTTAACCACCCAACCAATCAATCAATCAATCAATCAATGCATGTTTCCGTTTCATGTGTTAAATACGGGATCCAAGATGTTTTTTTTCGCTCGTTTAAATTGAGCCTATCTAACGTGTTTAACCAGCCAACGTGTTTAACCAACCAACCAACCAACCACCCAACCAATCAATCAATCAATCAATGCATGTTTCCGTTTCATGTGTTAAATACGGGATCCAAGATGTTTTTTTTTCGCTTGTTTAAATTGAGCCTATCCAACGTGTTTAACCAGCCAACGTGTTTAACCAATATGTTTAACCAATGTGTTTAACCAACGTGTTTAACCGACATGTTTAACCAACGTGTTTAAACAACCAACCAACCAACCAAGTAATCAATCAATCAATGCATGTTTCCGTTTCATGTGTTAAATACGGGATCCAATTTTGAGCCTATCCAATGTTTTTAACCAATGTGTTTAACCAACGTGTTTAACCAAAGTGTTTAACCAACCAACCAACCAATCAATCAATCTATGCATGTTTCCGTTTCATGTGTTAAATACGGGATCCGAGATGGTTTTTTTTCGCTTGTTAAAATTGAGCCTATCAAACGTGTTTAACCAACGTGTTTAACCAGCCAACGTGTTTAAACTACGTGTTTAACCAACATGTTTAACCAACATGTTTAACCAACGTGTTTAACCAACCAACCAACCAACCAACCAATAAATCATGCATGTTTCCGTTTCATGTGTTAAATACGGGATCCAAGATGTTTTTTTTTCGCTTGTTTAAATTGAGCCAATCAAACGTTTTTAACCAGCCAACGTGTTTAACCAACGTGTTTAACCAACATGTTTAACCAACGTATTTAACATGGTTAACCAACGTGTTTAACCAACCAACCAACCAACCAACCAACCAACCAATCAACCAATCAATGCATGTTTCCGTTTCATGTGTTAAAAACGGGATCCAAGATGGGTTTTTTTTCGCTTGTTTAAATAGAGCCTATCCAACGTGTTTAACCAGCCAACATGTTTAACCAACGTGTTTAACCAACGTGTTTAACCAACCAACCAACCAATCAATCACTTAATGTATGTTTCCGTGTCATGCGTTTAATACGGGATGCAAGGTCTCTTGAGGTCCTTTTCCCCTTGTTCTAAGTGACCCTATCAAACGTGTTTAATCAACCAACCAACAAACCAACCAACCAACCAACCAACCAATCAATCAATCAACCAACTAATCAATCAATCAATATGTATGACTGTTTATTTATGACAGTTTATTGAAGGAACAAACTCTCAATTATTCAAGAAAATTTTTATTTTATTATTGTTCTTACGTCTCTTCTGAAAAAAAATCCACATATTCTCTGAAACTACAAGTCCAATCGACCTGAAAATTTGCAGTCAGCAGGGCATACATGTACTGAAGGTTCAGAAAAAAAAATTTTGCAGATATCTCTCAAGACTTTTCCTAGACAAAAGAAATGGCAATGCAGTAAAAATCGCTTGCTAGGTCCGTCAATCTCAGTAAAAACCTACAATAAAATGTCCGCTCCGAGATTGAAATACTAATCTGTGTTACAAACAGGTGCTGAAAAATGGACATTATCAAAAAATAATCATTAAATGTGTTTTAAAGTTACACCGGAACGATTAAATCCAAAACATGCACTGCTGGTGAACTGTGATCAAAATGTCAATTTCCTACAATGACAAAAGAAATTACATTGTGTACATTCCATCTCTAGACATGTTGTCTGTTCAAGGTCCCGACCTAAAAAGAAATTAAAAGACTAAGTTTTTCTTAATATAAACCCGCGTCACGTGATGTCTCCTCAATCTTGCGCGCGCGCTGTATCTAAAATAAAAGAAAAACTTTCCAAACTAAACATGAAACTTCTCCGGTAACATAATAATATAGACCCTTTACAAAAACAAACAAACAAACAAATACCACCCCCCCCCCCTTTTTCCAAATCAATCAATAAAAAAGAAAACAATTATTCATTCATCAGAGGGGAAAGACTGCCTAACAATTGTTTTCAAAACAATTGCTTTATATTTATTATTAAGTCTTTCCACTTTTCTGTGGAAAGACTTATTGTATTTGTTCTGATTATTATTATTATTATTATTATTATTATTTTTTTTTTTCCGCCAAATTTTGTTCTTGCGATAAATGTTTGTTTCGCAATATGTCGCTTAGATATTTCTCATATTGTATCGTATAGTTTATGCGCTTTTAAATTTCACCCTGCTAAGACGAACAATTTTCTCTGTAAGAGTTATCTCCCTATTCACTGTTTATCATGTGTGTGCATCTCCTTCGTAACAAAAAAAGATAGCGACAAAATTCTTTTTACAAATTGTTCGTTACATCCTCAGAAAATTTTGGCTAATTTGGATCAAAGCGATTCGATGAAATTTTATAGGAGTTATCTATCTTTACGGAATAAATTTGTCGGTATGTTTTTTTAACTCATAAACCGTTAACCGTATAACCCTGGAATGTTTTTCTTTGAGTCCCCTGATTCCTAACTTAGAAAATTAGGTCAAGGTCAAAGGTCAAGGTCATATTTAAGATTTTCATATGTCTTTGATTTCCCTATAATTCTTGAATGGTTATAGATACAGAAAATTTAAGCAGTGAAAAATGTTAAGTACTTCAAGGGGCAACTTTTTTACATTATGACTATATTGATTTTACCATCATGTAAGGGACATAACTCCCATCGATGGTTTTTAAAAAGCCATATTTAGGCAAAACTCTTAAACAAAGGTCCTTGACCCATAGGGTCTTTTGCAATGACCTTGTGGAGCAATGACCTTGACGAAGGTCATAAGGTCAAAGGTCAAGGTCATCAAATTATGTGGTTTTGGCACTATTTAAACAGTTTTATGTGTGTTTGAATTTCAACCAACCAACCAACCAACCAACCAACCAACCAACCAACCAACCAACCAACCAATCAATCAATCAATCAATCAATCAATCAATCAATCAATCAATCAATCAATGTTTCCGTTTCATGTGTTTGATACGGGATTCAAGGTCTCTTTTTTTTTCGCTTGTTTTAATTGAGCCTATCAAACGTGTTTAACCAACATGTTTAACAAATATGTTTAACTAACGTGTTTAACCAACATGTTTAACCAACGTGTTTAACCAACCAACATACCAACCAACCAATCAATCAATCAATCAATCAATGCATGTTTCCGTTTCATGTGTTAAATACGGGATCCAAGATGTTTTTTTTTCGCTCGTTTAAATTGAGCCTATCTAACGTGTTTAACCAGCCAACGTGTTTAACCAACGTGTTTAACCAACATGTTTAACCACCCAACCAATCAATCAATCAATCAATCAATGCATGTTTCCGTTTCATGTGTTAAATACGGGATCCAAGATGTTTTTTTTCGCTCGTTTAAATTGAGCCTATCTAACGTGTTTAACCAGCCAACGTGTTTAACCAACCAACCAACCAACCACCCAACCAATCAATCAATCAATCAATGCATGTTTCCGTTTCATGTGTTAAATACGGGATCCAAGATGTTTTTTTTTCGCTTGTTTAAATTGAGCCTATCCAACGTGTTTAACCAGCCAACGTGTTTAACCAATATGTTTAACCAATGTGTTTAACCAACGTGTTTAACCGACATGTTTAACCAACGTGTTTAAACAACCAACCAACCAACCAAGTAATCAATCAATCAATGCATGTTTCCGTTTCATGTGTTAAATACGGGATCCAATTTTGAGCCTATCCAATGTTTTTAACCAATGTGTTTAACCAACGTGTTTAACCAAAGTGTTTAACCAACCAACCAACCAATCAATCAATCTATGCATGTTTCCGTTTCATGTGTTAAATACGGGATCCGAGATGGTTTTTTTTCGCTTGTTAAAATTGAGCCTATCAAACGTGTTTAACCAACGTGTTTAACCAGCCAACGTGTTTAAACTACGTGTTTAACCAACATGTTTAACCAACATGTTTAACCAACGTGTTTAACCAACCAACCAACCAACCAACCAATAAATCATGCATGTTTCCGTTTCATGTGTTAAATACGGGATCCAAGATGTTTTTTTTTCGCTTGTTTAAATTGAGCCAATCAAACGTTTTTAACCAGCCAACGTGTTTAACCAACGTGTTTAACCAACATGTTTAACCAACGTATTTAACATGGTTAACCAACGTGTTTAACCAACCAACCAACCAATCAACCAATCAATGCATGTTTCCGTTTCATGTGTTAAAAACGGGATCCAAGATGGGTTTTTTTTCGCTTGTTTAAATAGAGCCTATCCAACGTGTTTAACCAGCCAACATGTTTAACCAACGTGTTTAACCAACGTGTTTAACCAACCAACCAACCAATCAATCACTTAATGTATGTTTCCGTGTCATGCGTTTAATACGGGATGCAAGGTCTCTTGAGGTCCTTTTCCCCTTGTTCTAAGTGACCCTATCAAACGTGTTTAATCAACCAACCAACAAACCAACCAACCAACCAACCAACCAATCAATCAATCAACCAACTAATCAATCAATCAATATGTATGACTGTTTATTTATGACAGTTTATTGAAGGAACAAACTCTCAATTATTCAAGAAAATTTTTATTTTATTATTGTTCTTACGTCTCTTCTGAAAAAAAATCCACATATTCTCTGAAACTACAAGTCCAATCGACCTGAAAATTTGCAGTCAGCAGGGCATACATGTACTGAAGGTTCAGAAAAAAAAATTTTGCAGATATCTCTCAAGACTTTTCCTAGACAAAAGAAATGGCAATGCAGTAAAAATCGCTTGCTAGGTCCGTCAATCTCAGTAAAAACCTACAATAAAATGTCCGCTCCGAGATTGAAATACTAATCTGTGTTACAAACAGGTGCTGAAAAATGGACATTATCAAAAAATAATCATTAAATGTGTTTTAAAGTTACACCGGAACGATTAAATCCAAAACATGCACTGCTGGTGAACTGTGATCAAAATGTCAATTTCCTACAATGACAAAAGAAATTACATTGTGTACATTCCATCTCTAGACATGTTGTCTGTTCAAGGTCCCGACCTAAAAAGAAATTAAAAGACTAAGTTTTTCTTAATATAAACCCGCGTCACGTGATGTCTCCTCAATCTTGCGCGCGCGCTGTATCTAAAATAAAAGAAAAACTTTCCAAACTAAACATGAAACTTCTCCGGTAACATAATAATATAGACCCTTTACAAAAACAAACAAACAAACAAATACCACCCCCCCCCCCCTTTTTCCAAATCAATCAATAAAAAAAAAAACAATTATTCATTCATCAGAGGGGAAAGACTGCCTAACAATTGTTTTCAAAACAATTGCTTTATATTTATTATTAAGTCTTTCCACTTTTCTGTGGAAAGACTTATTGTATTTGTTCTGATTATTATTATTATTATTATTATTATTATTTTTTTTTTTCCGCCAAATTTTGTTCTTGCGATAAATGTTTGTTTCGCAATATGTCGCTTAGATATTTCTCATATTGTATCGTATAGTTTATGCGCTTTTAAATTTCACCCTGCTAAGACGAACAATTTTCTCTGTAAGAGTTATCTCCCTATTCACTGTTTATCATGTGTGTGCATCTCCTTCGTAACAAAAAAAGATAGCGACAAAATTCTTTTTACAAATTGTTCGTTACATCCTCAGAAAATTTTGGCTAATTTGGATCAAAGCGATTCGATGAAATTTTATAGGAGTTATCTATCTTTACGGAATAAATTTGTCGGTATGTTTTTTTAACTCATAAACCGTTAACCGTATAACCCTGGAATGTTTTTCTTTGAGTCCCCTGATTCCTAACTTAGAAAATTAGGTCAAGGTCAAAGGTCAAGGTCATATTTAAGATTTTCATATGTCTTTGATTTCCCTATAATTCTTGAATGGTTATAGATACAGAAAATTTAAGCAGTGAAAAATGTTAAGTACTTCAAGGGGCAACTTTTTTACATTATGACTATATTGATTTTACCATCATGTAAGGGACATAACTCCCATCGATGGTTTTTAAAAAGCCATATTTAGGCAAAACTCTTAAACAAAGGTCCTTGACCCATAGGGTCTTTTGCAATGACCTTGTGGAGCAATGACCTTGACGAAGGTCATAAGGTCAAAGGTCAAGGTCATCAAATTATGTGGTTTTGGCACTATTTAAACAGTTTTATGTGTGTTTGAATTTCAACCAACCAACCAACCAACCAACCAACCAACCAACCAACCAACCAACCAACCAATCAATCAATCAATCAATCAATCAATCAATCAATCAATCAATCAATCAATGTTTCCGTTTCATGTGTTTGATACGGGATTCAAGGTCTCTTTTTTTTTCGCTTGTTTTAATTGAGCCTATCAAACGTGTTTAACCAACATGTTTAACAAATATGTTTAACTAACGTGTTTAACCAACATGTTTAACCAACGTGTTTAACCAACCAACATACCAACCAACCAATCAATCAATCAATCAATCAATGCATGTTTCCGTTTCATGTGTTAAATACGGGATCCAAGATGTTTTTTTTTCGCTCGTTTAAATTGAGCCTATCTAACGTGTTTAACCAGCCAACGTGTTTAACCAACGTGTTTAACCAACATGTTTAACCACCCAACCAATCAATCAATCAATCAATCAATGCATGTTTCCGTTTCATGTGTTAAATACGGGATCCAAGATGTTTTTTTTCGCTCGTTTAAATTGAGCCTATCTAACGTGTTTAACCAGCCAACGTGTTTAACCAACCAACCAACCAACCACCCAACCAATCAATCAATCAATCAATGCATGTTTCCGTTTCATGTGTTAAATACGGGATCCAAGATGTTTTTTTTTCGCTTGTTTAAATTGAGCCTATCCAACGTGTTTAACCAGCCAACGTGTTTAACCAATATGTTTAACCAATGTGTTTAACCAACGTGTTTAACCGACATGTTTAACCAACGTGTTTAAACAACCAACCAACCAACCAAGTAATCAATCAATCAATGCATGTTTCCGTTTCATGTGTTAAATACGGGATCCAATTTTGAGCCTATCCAATGTTTTTAACCAATGTGTTTAACCAACGTGTTTAACCAAAGTGTTTAACCAACCAACCAACCAATCAATCAATCTATGCATGTTTCCGTTTCATGTGTTAAATACGGGATCCGAGATGGTTTTTTTTCGCTTGTTAAAATTGAGCCTATCAAACGTGTTTAACCAACGTGTTTAACCAGCCAACGTGTTTAAACTACGTGTTTAACCAACATGTTTAACCAACATGTTTAACCAACGTGTTTAACCAACCAACCAACCAACCAACCAATAAATCATGCATGTTTCCGTTTCATGTGTTAAATACGGGATCCAAGATGTTTTTTTTTCGCTTGTTTAAATTGAGCCAATCAAACGTTTTTAACCAGCCAACGTGTTTAACCAACGTGTTTAACCAACATGTTTAACCAACGTATTTAACATGGTTAACCAACGTGTTTAACCAACCAACCAACCAATCAACCAATCAATGCATGTTTCCGTTTCATGTGTTAAAAACGGGATCCAAGATGGGTTTTTTTTCGCTTGTTTAAATAGAGCCTATCCAACGTGTTTAACCAGCCAACATGTTTAACCAACGTGTTTAACCAACGTGTTTAACCAACCAACCAACCAATCAATCACTTAATGTATGTTTCCGTGTCATGCGTTTAATACGGGATGCAAGGTCTCTTGAGGTCCTTTTCCCCTTGTTCTAAGTGACCCTATCAAACGTGTTTAATCAACCAACCAACAAACCAACCAACCAACCAACCAACCAATCAATCAATCAACCAACTAATCAATCAATCAATATGTATGACTGTTTATTTATGACAGTTTATTGAAGGAACAAACTCTCAATTATTCAAGAAAATTTTTATTTTATTATTGTTCTTACGTCTCTTCTGAAAAAAAATCCACATATTCTCTGAAACTACAAGTCCAATCGACCTGAAAATTTGCAGTCAGCAGGGCATACATGTACTGAAGGTTCAGAAAAAAAAATTTTGCAGATATCTCTCAAGACTTTTCCTAGACAAAAGAAATGGCAATGCAGTAAAAATCGCTTGCTAGGTCCGTCAATCTCAGTAAAAACCTACAATAAAATGTCCGCTCCGAGATTGAAATACTAATCTGTGTTACAAACAGGTGCTGAAAAATGGACATTATCAAAAAATAATCATTAAATGTGTTTTAAAGTTACACCGGAACGATTAAATCCAAAACATGCACTGCTGGTGAACTGTGATCAAAATGTCAATTTCCTACAATGACAAAAGAAATTACATTGTGTACATTCCATCTCTAGACATGTTGTCTGTTCAAGGTCCCGACCTAAAAAGAAATTAAAAGACTAAGTTTTTCTTAATATAAACCCGCGTCACGTGATGTCTCCTCAATCTTGCGCGCGCGCTGTATCTAAAATAAAAGAAAAACTTTCCAAACTAAACATGAAACTTCTCCGGTAACATAATAATATAGACCCTTTACAAAAACAAACAAACAAACAAATACCACCCCCCCCCCCCCTTTTTCCAAATCAATCAATAAAAAAAAAAACAATTATTCATTCATCAGAGGGGAAAGACTGCCTAACAATTGTTTTCAAAACAATTGCTTTATATTTATTATTAAGTCTTTCCACTTTTCTGTGGAAAGACTTATTGTATTTGTTCTGATTATTATTATTATTATTATTATTATTATTTTTTTTTTTCCGCCAAATTTTGTTCTTGCGATAAATGTTTGTTTCGCAATATGTCGCTTAGATATTTCTCATATTGTATCGTATAGTTTATGCGCTTTTAAATTTCACCCTGCTAAGACGAACAATTTTCTCTGTAAGAGTTATCTCCCTATTCACTGTTTATCATGTGTGTGCATCTCCTTCGTAACAAAAAAAGATAGCGACAAAATTCTTTTTACAAATTGTTCGTTACATCCTCAGAAAATTTTGGCTAATTTGGATCAAAGCGATTCGATGAAATTTTATAGGAGTTATCTATCTTTACGGAATAAATTTGTCGGTATGTTTTTTTAACTCATAAACCGTTAACCGTATAACCCTGGAATGTTTTTCTTTGAGTCCCCTGATTCCTAACTTAGAAAATTAGGTCAAGGTCAAAGGTCAAGGTCATATTTAAGATTTTCATATGTCTTTGATTTCCCTATAATTCTTGAATGGTTATAGATACAGAAAATTTAAGCAGTGAAAAATGTTAAGTACTTCAAGGGGCAACTTTTTTACATTATGACTATATTGATTTTACCATCATGTAAGGGACATAACTCCCATCGATGGTTTTTAAAAAGCCATATTTAGGCAAAACTCTTAAACAAAGGTCCTTGACCCATAGGGTCTTTTGCAATGACCTTGTGGAGCAATGACCTTGACGAAGGTCATAAGGTCAAAGGTCAAGGTCATCAAATTATGTGGTTTTGGCACTATTTAAACAGTTTTATGTGTGTTTGAATTTCAACCAACCAACCAACCAACCAACCAACCAACCAACCAACCAACCAACCAATCAATCAATCAATCAATCAATCAATCAATCAATCAATCAATCAATCAATGTTTCCGTTTCATGTGTTTGATACGGGATTCAAGGTCTCTTTTTTTTTCGCTTGTTTTAATTGAGCCTATCAAACGTGTTTAACCAACATGTTTAACAAATATGTTTAACTAACGTGTTTAACCAACATGTTTAACCAACGTGTTTAACCAACCAACATACCAACCAACCAATCAATCAATCAATCAATCAATGCATGTTTCCGTTTCATGTGTTAAATACGGGATCCAAGATGTTTTTTTTTCGCTCGTTTAAATTGAGCCTATCTAACGTGTTTAACCAGCCAACGTGTTTAACCAACGTGTTTAACCAACATGTTTAACCACCCAACCAATCAATCAATCAATCAATCAATGCATGTTTCCGTTTCATGTGTTAAATACGGGATCCAAGATGTTTTTTTTCGCTCGTTTAAATTGAGCCTATCTAACGTGTTTAACCAGCCAACGTGTTTAACCAACCAACCAACCAACCACCCAACCAATCAATCAATCAATCAATGCATGTTTCCGTTTCATGTGTTAAATACGGGATCCAAGATGTTTTTTTTTCGCTTGTTTAAATTGAGCCTATCCAACGTGTTTAACCAGCCAACGTGTTTAACCAATATGTTTAACCAATGTGTTTAACCAACGTGTTTAACCGACATGTTTAACCAACGTGTTTAAACAACCAACCAACCAACCAAGTAATCAATCAATCAATGCATGTTTCCGTTTCATGTGTTAAATACGGGATCCAATTTTGAGCCTATCCAATGTTTTTAACCAATGTGTTTAACCAACGTGTTTAACCAAAGTGTTTAACCAACCAACCAACCAATCAATCAATCTATGCATGTTTCCGTTTCATGTGTTAAATACGGGATCCGAGATGGTTTTTTTTCGCTTGTTAAAATTGAGCCTATCAAACGTGTTTAACCAACGTGTTTAACCAGCCAACGTGTTTAAACTACGTGTTTAACCAACATGTTTAACCAACATGTTTAACCAACGTGTTTAACCAACCAACCAACCAACCAACCAATAAATCATGCATGTTTCCGTTTCATGTGTTAAATACGGGATCCAAGATGTTTTTTTTTCGCTTGTTTAAATTGAGCCAATCAAACGTTTTTAACCAGCCAACGTGTTTAACCAACGTGTTTAACCAACATGTTTAACCAACGTATTTAACATGGTTAACCAACGTGTTTAACCAACCAACCAACCAACCAACCAACCAACCAATCAACCAATCAATGCATGTTTCCGTTTCATGTGTTAAAAACGGGATCCAAGATGGGTTTTTTTTCGCTTGTTTAAATAGAGCCTATCCAACGTGTTTAACCAGCCAACATGTTTAACCAACGTGTTTAACCAACGTGTTTAACCAACCAACCAACCAATCAATCACTTAATGTATGTTTCCGTGTCATGCGTTTAATACGGGATGCAAGGTCTCTTGAGGTCCTTTTCCCCTTGTTCTAAGTGACCCTATCAAACGTGTTTAATCAACCAACCAACAAACCAACCAACCAACCAACCAACCAATCAATCAATCAACCAACTAATCAATCAATCAATATGTATGACTGTTTATTTATGACAGTTTATTGAAGGAACAAACTCTCAATTATTCAAGAAAATTTTTATTTTATTATTGTTCTTACGTCTCTTCTGAAAAAAAATCCACATATTCTCTGAAACTACAAGTCCAATCGACCTGAAAATTTGCAGTCAGCAGGGCATACATGTACTGAAGGTTCAGAAAAAAAAATTTTGCAGATATCTCTCAAGACTTTTCCTAGACAAAAGAAATGGCAATGCAGTAAAAATCGCTTGCTAGGTCCGTCAATCTCAGTAAAAACCTACAATAAAATGTCCGCTCCGAGATTGAAATACTAATCTGTGTTACAAACAGGTGCTGAAAAATGGACATTATCAAAAAATAATCATTAAATGTGTTTTAAAGTTACACCGGAACGATTAAATCCAAAACATGCACTGCTGGTGAACTGTGATCAAAATGTCAATTTCCTACAATGACAAAAGAAATTACATTGTGTACATTCCATCTCTAGACATGTTGTCTGTTCAAGGTCCCGACCTAAAAAGAAATTAAAAGACTAAGTTTTTCTTAATATAAACCCGCGTCACGTGATGTCTCCTCAATCTTGCGCGCGCGCTGTATCTAAAATAAAAGAAAAACTTTCCAAACTAAACATGAAACTTCTCCGGTAACATAATAATATAGACCCTTTACAAAAACAAACAAACAAACAAATACCACCCCCCCCCCCTTTTTCCAAATCAATCAATAAAAAAAAAAACAATTATTCATTCATCAGAGGGGAAAGACTGCCTAACAATTGTTTTCAAAACAATTGCTTTATATTTATTATTAAGTCTTTCCACTTTTCTGTGGAAAGACTTATTGTATTTGTTCTGATTATTATTATTATTATTATTATTATTATTTTTTTTTTTCCGCCAAATTTTGTTCTTGCGATAAATGTTTGTTTCGCAATATGTCGCTTAGATATTTCTCATATTGTATCGTATAGTTTATGCGCTTTTAAATTTCACCCTGCTAAGACGAACAATTTTCTCTGTAAGAGTTATCTCCCTATTCACTGTTTATCATGTGTGTGCATCTCCTTCGTAACAAAAAAAGATAGCGACAAAATTCTTTTTACAAATTGTTCGTTACATCCTCAGAAAATTTTGGCTAATTTGGATCAAAGCGATTCGATGAAATTTTATAGGAGTTATCTATCTTTACGGAATAAATTTGTCGGTATGTTTTTTTAACTCATAAACCGTTAACCGTATAACCCTGGAATGTTTTTCTTTGAGTCCCCTGATTCCTAACTTAGAAAATTAGGTCAAGGTCAAAGGTCAAGGTCATATTTAAGATTTTCATATGTCTTTGATTTCCCTATAATTCTTGAATGGTTATAGATACAGAAAATTTAAGCAGTGAAAAATGTTAAGTACTTCAAGGGGCAACTTTTTTACATTATGACTATATTGATTTTACCATCATGTAAGGGACATAACTCCCATCGATGGTTTTTAAAAAGCCATATTTAGGCAAAACTCTTAAACAAAGGTCCTTGACCCATAGGGTCTTTTGCAATGACCTTGTGGAGCAATGACCTTGACGAAGGTCATAAGGTCAAAGGTCAAGGTCATCAAATTATGTGGTTTTGGCACTATTTAAACAGTTTTATGTGTGTTTGAATTTCAACCAACCAACCAACCAACCAACCAACCAACCAACCAACCAACCAACCAATCAATCAATCAATCAATCAATCAATCAATCAATCAATCAATCAATCAATGTTTCCGTTTCATGTGTTTGATACGGGATTCAAGGTCTCTTTTTTTTTCGCTTGTTTTAATTGAGCCTATCAAACGTGTTTAACCAACATGTTTAACAAATATGTTTAACTAACGTGTTTAACCAACATGTTTAACCAACGTGTTTAACCAACCAACATACCAACCAACCAATCAATCAATCAATCAATCAATGCATGTTTCCGTTTCATGTGTTAAATACGGGATCCAAGATGTTTTTTTTTCGCTCGTTTAAATTGAGCCTATCTAACGTGTTTAACCAGCCAACGTGTTTAACCAACGTGTTTAACCAACATGTTTAACCACCCAACCAATCAATCAATCAATCAATCAATGCATGTTTCCGTTTCATGTGTTAAATACGGGATCCAAGATGTTTTTTTTCGCTCGTTTAAATTGAGCCTATCTAACGTGTTTAACCAGCCAACGTGTTTAACCAACCAACCAACCAACCACCCAACCAATCAATCAATCAATCAATGCATGTTTCCGTTTCATGTGTTAAATACGGGATCCAAGATGTTTTTTTTTCGCTTGTTTAAATTGAGCCTATCCAACGTGTTTAACCAGCCAACGTGTTTAACCAATATGTTTAACCAATGTGTTTAACCAACGTGTTTAACCGACATGTTTAACCAACGTGTTTAAACAACCAACCAACCAACCAAGTAATCAATCAATCAATGCATGTTTCCGTTTCATGTGTTAAATACGGGATCCAATTTTGAGCCTATCCAATGTTTTTAACCAATGTGTTTAACCAACGTGTTTAACCAAAGTGTTTAACCAACCAACCAACCAATCAATCAATCTATGCATGTTTCCGTTTCATGTGTTAAATACGGGATCCGAGATGGTTTTTTTTCGCTTGTTAAAATTGAGCCTATCAAACGTGTTTAACCAACGTGTTTAACCAGCCAACGTGTTTAAACTACGTGTTTAACCAACATGTTTAACCAACATGTTTAACCAACGTGTTTAACCAACCAACCAACCAACCAACCAATAAATCATGCATGTTTCCGTTTCATGTGTTAAATACGGGATCCAAGATGTTTTTTTTTTCGCTTGTTTAAATTGAGCCAATCAAACGTTTTTAACCAGCCAACGTGTTTAACCAACGTGTTTAACCAACATGTTTAACCAACGTATTTAACATGGTTAACCAACGTGTTTAACCAACCAACCAACCAATCAACCAATCAATGCATGTTTCCGTTTCATGTGTTAAAAACGGGATCCAAGATGGGTTTTTTTTCGCTTGTTTAAATAGAGCCTATCCAACGTGTTTAACCAGCCAACATGTTTAACCAACGTGTTTAACCAACGTGTTTAACCAACCAACCAACCAATCAATCACTTAATGTATGTTTCCGTGTCATGCGTTTAATACGGGATGCAAGGTCTCTTGAGGTCCTTTTCCCCTTGTTCTAAGTGACCCTATCAAACGTGTTTAATCAACCAACCAACAAACCAACCAACAACCAACCAACCAATCAATCAATCAACCAACTAATCAATCAATCAATATGTATGACTGTTTATTTATGACAGTTTATTGAAGGAACAAACTCTCAATTATTCAAGAAAATTTTTATTTTATTATTGTTCTTACGTCTCTTCTGAAAAAAAATCCACATATTCTCTGAAACTACAAGTCCAATCGACCTGAAAATTTGCAGTCAGCAGGGCATACATGTACTGAAGGTTCAGAAAAAAAAATTTTGCAGATATCTCTCAAGACTTTCCTAGACAAAAGAAATGGCAATGCAGTAAAAATCGCTTGCTAGGTCCGTCAATCTCAGTAAAAACCTACAATAAAATGTCCGCTCCGAGATTGAAATACTAATCTGTGTTACAAACAGGTGCTGAAAAATGGACATTATCAAAAAATAATCATTAAATGTGTTTTAAAGTTACACCGGAACGATTAAATCCAAAACATGCACTGCTGGTGAACTGTGATCAAAATGTCAATTTCCTACAATGACAAAAGAAATTACATTGTTGTACATTCCATCTCTAGACATGTTGTCTGTTCAAGGTCCCGACCTAAAAAGAAATTAAAAGACTAAGTTTTTCTTAATATAAACCCGCGTCACGTGATGTCTCCTCAATCTTGCGCGCGCGCTGTATCTAAAATAAAAGAAAAACTTTCCAAACTAAACATGAAACTTCTCCGGTAACATAATAATATAGACCCTTTACAAAAACAAACAAACAAACAAATACCACCCCCCCCCCCCTTTTTCCAAATCAATCAATAAAAAAAAAAACAATTATTCATTCATCAGAGGGGAAAGACTGCCTAACAATTGTTTTCAAAACAATTGCTTTATATTTATTATTAAGTCTTTCCACTTTTCTGTGGAAAGACTTATTGTATTTGTTCTGATTATTATTATTATTATTATTATTATTATTTTTTTTTTTCCGCCAAATTTTGTTCTTGCGATAAATGTTTGTTTCGCAATATGTCGCTTAGATATTTCTCATATTGTATCGTATAGTTTATGCGCTTTTAAATTTCACCCTGCTAAGACGAACAATTTTCTCTGTAAGAGTTATCTCCCTATTCACTGTTTATCATGTGTGTGCATCTCCTTCGTAACAAAAAAAGATAGCGACAAAAATTCTTTTTACAAATTGTTCGTTACATCCTCAGAAAATTTTGGCTAATTTGGATCAAAGCGATTCGATGAAATTTTATAGGAGTTATCTATCTTTACGGAATAAATTTGTCGGTATGTTTTTTTAACTCATAAACCGTTAACCGTATAACCCTGGAATGTTTTTCTTTGAGTCCCCTGATTCCTAACTTAGAAAATTAGGTCAAGGTCAAAGGTCAAGGTCATATTTAAGATTTTCATATGTCTTTGATTTCCCTATAATTCTTGAATGGTTATAGATACAGAAAATTTAAGCAGTGAAAAATGTTAAGTACTTCAAGGGGCAACTTTTTTACATTATGACTATATTGATTTTACCATCATGTAAGGGACATAACTCCCATCGATGGTTTTTAAAAAGCCATATTTAGGCAAAACTCTTAAACAAAGGTCCTTGACCCATAGGGTCTTTTGCAATGACCTTGTGGAGCAATGACCTTGACGAAGGTCATAAGGTCAAAGGTCAAGGTCATCAAATTATGTGGTTTTGGCACTATTTAAACAGTTTTATGTGTGTTTGAATTTCAACCAACCAACCAACCAACCAACCAACCAACCAACCAACCAACCAACCAATCAATCAATCAATCAATCAATCAATCAATCAATCAATCAATCAATCAATGTTTCCGTTTCATGTGTTTGATACGGGATTCAAGGTCTCTTTTTTTTTTCGCTTGTTTTAATTGAGCCTATCAAACGTGTTTAACCAACATGTTTAACAAATATGTTTAACTAACGTGTTTAACCAACATGTTTAACCAACGTGTTTAACCAACCAACATACCAACCAACCAATCAATCAATCAATCAATCAATGCATGTTTCCGTTTCATGTGTTAAATACGGGATCCAAGATGTTTTTTTTTCGCTCGTTTAAATTGAGCCTATCTAACGTGTTTAACCAGCCAACGTGTTTAACCAACGTGTTTAACCAACATGTTTAACCACCCAACCAATCAATCAATCAATCAATCAATGCATGTTTCCGTTTCATGTGTTAAATACGGGATCCAAGATGTTTTTTTTCGCTCGTTTAAATTGAGCCTATCTAACGTGTTTAACCAGCCAACGTGTTTAACCAACCAACCAACCAACCACCCAACCAATCAATCAATCAATCAATGCATGTTTCCGTTTCATGTGTTAAATACGGGATCCAAGATGTTTTTTTTTCGCTTGTTTAAATTGAGCCTATCCAACGTGTTTAACCAGCCCAACGTGTTTAACCAATATGTTTAACCAATGTGTTTAACCAACGTGTTTAACCGACATGTTTAACCAACGTGTTTAAACAACCAACCAACCAACCAAGTAATCAATCAATCAATGCATGTTTCCGTTTCATGTGTTAAATACGGGATCCATTTTGAGCCTATCCAATGTTTTTAACCAATGTGTTTAACCAACGTGTTTAACCAAAGTGTTTAACCAACCAACCAACCAATCAATCAATCTATGCATGTTTCCGTTTCATGTGTTAAATACGGGATCCGAGATGGTTTTTTTTCGCTTGTTAAAATTGAGCCTATCAAACGTGTTTAACCAACGTGTTTAACCAGCCAACGTGTTTAAACTACGTGTTTAACCAACATGTTTTAACCAACATGTTTAACCAACGTGTTTAACCAACCAACCAACCAACCAACCAATAAATCATGCATGTTTCCGTTTCATGTGTTAAATACGGGATCCAAGATGTTTTTTTTTCGCTTGTTTAAATTGAGCCAATCAAACGTTTTTAACCAGCCAACGTGTTTAACCAACGTGTTTAACCAACATGTTTAACCAACGTATTTAACATGGTTAACCAACGTGTTTAACCAACCAACCAACCAACCAACCAACCAACCAATCAACCAATCAATGCATGTTTCCGTTTCATGTGTTAAAAACGGGATCCAAGATGGGTTTTTTTTTCGCTTGTTTAAATAGAGCCTATCCAACGTGTTTAACCAGCCAACATGTTTAAACCAACGTGTTTAACCAACGTGTTTAAACCAACCAACCAACCAATCAATCACTTAATGTATGTTTCCGTGTCATGCGTTTAATACGGGATGCAAGGTCTCTTGAGGTCCTTTTCCCCTTGTTCTAAGTGACCCTATCAAACGTGTTTAATCAACCAACCAACAAACCAACCAACCAACCAACCAACCAATCAATCAATCAACCAACTAATCAATCAATCAATATGTATGACTGTTTATTTATGACAGTTTATTGAAGGAACAAACTCTCAATTATTCAAGAAAATTTTTATTTTATTATTGTTCTTACGTCTCTTCTGAAAAAAAATCCACATATTCTCTGAAACTACAAGTCCAATCGACCTGAAAATTTGCAGTCAGCAGGGCATACATGTACTGAAGGTTCAGAAAAAAAAAATTTTGCAGATATCTCTCAAGACTTTTCCTAGACAAAAGAAATGGCAATGCAGTAAAAATCGCTTGCTAGGTCCGTCAATCTCAGTAAAAACCTACAATAAAATGTCCGCTCCGAGATTGAAATACTAATCTGTGTTACAAACAGGTGCTGAAAAATGGACATTATCAAAAAATAATCATTAAATGTGTTTTAAAGTTACACCGGAACGATTAAATCCAAAACATGCACTGCTGGTGAACTGTGATCAAAATGTCAATTTCCTACAATGACAAAAGAAATTACATTGTGTACATTCCATCTCTAGACATGTTGTCTGTTCAAGGTC
>NW_027267638.1:0-19906 GCF_963676685.1 Mytilus edulis | reverse complement strand
TTTCAAAATTCAGGATAATTTTAATAACTGTTTTTTTTTTACAGAAATCTGTTAGAAAATTAAATTCTTTTTATCTACAAGGATAAACAAAACAGAAAACTTCACTAAAAAGTTTATTTTAGAGGAATATTTCAAGGAATAAAGAAATTACACAAGTTTGAAATTGTCTTTACATGTAATCTGACCTGATGTTACACTTGAATATTGGTACCTCAGGTAAATAGGCCAAGTACCTGTGAACTATGACTAATTAGTGTTTATGTTATATTTTACTTATTACAGATAAGATAAGCAATTTTTTAAGATAAGTTTTGAATGTAAATTTTCTTTTTAAATATTTTAAATGGATTTTTTTATATCTAGTGTTGGTATGTTAGCTAAATTAAAAAAAAAAATTTAAAAAAAAATTAATTTCAATTGAAAAAACATATTTTTTTATAAATTTTCTTTCAGATTCTAGAAATATAACCATTTAGCTACTATAGACATTTTACTTTTTTAAGATATCATGTTTAACAAGAAAGTTATTAAACTTTTACTTTTCCTAGTAGTTTCATGTTTTTATAATTTCAAGCCAGAAAATACCTACAATTATCAACCTGAGGGTAGTGTTATTAAAACTATCAGAACTGCCATAAAACTTGTCGGATTGATTTGATATTTGGTATGCTAGTTGGATATAGAATAAACTTAATGCGTGCCATTTTTTGGGGCATTATATTGAAGAAAAAGGGTCTAATAGGCCCAAGACCACAATTAATGACCCCACTTTTCGTTGTTCACGAATATAGTTCCCTTTAATTAAAGTGTATTTCTTCTTAAATTTTTTTCTTTCCTTTTCTCAAACATTTCTTAGCTTTTATAAGGTGGAAATGAAAGAAGAGAGGTGAAATAAATTTTCAGATGTTTAATTTTAACTGATTTTGATATGGAAAGAGTGATTAGGTCAGGTGCAAAAAGGTGATATTTACAGTTTTCGGAACATCTCTTGACTTGTCCATAGGGGTATGGATGTGTATTGGCTAAATTTGTAAGTTGTATATGTGCAATTTTTCTGAAACTTGGACATATTTTTGGACTTGTACTGTACATTACACACACAAAAGATCTGCCAAAAAGAATAGGTCAATTTTTTTTAATGAGACAAAACATTATAAAGAACTAATAGAGGAATTAATTGTGGTCTCGGGCCTAAGAGGCTGATTCCCAAAATCTTGAAAATAAAGAATTGACCAACTTTATTGGCAGAAAGTCACTTCAAATGATAAATACTAGTTGATTATTGTATTTTTAACTTATATATATCATGATTCTGGGATAATGGGCACTTTGGGGGTATTTTTGGCCATTTTGATGCACTGAAAAACCTTTGACCCCTGTTTCAGCCCTTTCTGTCAATTCTGTTGGACCCCTTTTTATTTTTAGAATATATTACTACTCTTATGTCTTTCTAAAACAATATCTTCAAAATGGATGCATTTTTACAAAAATATAGACAAAAACTGAATGATAGCTCTGCACCTGGCTATAATGGGCAGTGTCAAATTTGGACAGGTTTATGTACACCTAATGGCAAATATGGGGTTATAAATTGTAAATTTCCAGATGCCAGAGGGTGGAGACAAATGCATGTGCACAGGCTTGCCTACATGGTGCATCATCAGAATATTTTTATTGATAAATCTTATGATGTTTCGCACCTGTGCCACAATTCTAAATGTATTACTGTCGGGCATCTGTCGTTGGAACCTCATGGCTTCAACAACAGCCGACAGTCATGCGTTTCAACCTGTTCCTGCTTGGGCCACCCAGAACCCCTCCCTCCCTGTAGAGTGGAGTTGAAAATGGATAATAATAATTTGGGTAAAATATTAATTGGGTACATTTATTTTTATAACTATCCAAGGGAAGGGCTGGCAAAAAAATTGAAATGAGGGAGAAAAAGAAAAGAAATTTCAAGACTGATGTACAACAAATTCAGATTCTTTTTTTAATATTTGTGTGGCCCTTAAAAGGACCTTTTATGATTCTGTTTGCTGTTGGTCTTTAGGTGGATCAGCTGGTATCTCAGTCAGCAGCAGGTCTTGGATTGAGCTTCGGTTTACAGTAGCTGTCATGGTCCTGGAAATGTAAGGCAGGTTGTGGATCTAATTGGTCTTTGCAGTAATAATCGTGCTTTTTATTCATTTCCCTCCATGTTTTGTGCTCGGCTAACTTTTCTGCACTCTGCTGTAATCTCCTTTCTTGAACTGCTGGTCTCAGTTCATAATCCTGACTGTATTTGAAGTTGGTGTCCATTTTCTTCAGGTAAAGTTGACTTCTAGTTGAAAGGTCTACTCCTAAATTCTTACATTTCAGTTGGGTTGAAGTTCCTGGCATATTGTTATTTCGATGCACTCCTGAGGCAAGTCGTCCTTCCATATTTTTGGAGTAAATTACATTTTTTGGCAAATTTACACTCATTGCTCTGTGAACTCCTTCATTTTTATTTGTATTATCATACAGTTTCATACTTTCAACAGCTGCTTTTGTTAGTTTCATTTTCAGGATTTCTTGTAGTAAAAATTTGTCTGTTTTATCCATTTGCAGGGCAGTGATTTGGTATGTGGACAAGTAATGGGAACGACTCCACCAGTTAAGTGCAGCATCACCTTTGCAGACAATGGAATGTTCCTGACACAGGGTGCAGTCACCATCATAGCAGCGAAGAGTTGCATCTAGAACTTTTGGTAAGTCTTTACTCATATCGTGAATGTTTTTGTCGTACTTTTCCATCAGTTTATTAATTATCATGGAGCATCTGCACTTAATATCTTTGCTAAACACTGTCTTTAGTTGTCTATTTTCTTCTTTTGTTTTACCATGGAACATTCCCGCACTGTATTGAGCACGATTAGAGGCCCTGAATTGAGACTGCCCCAAATGTACTGGATCTGCTAGTCTTTCTACCTCCCACATTGGTTCCAGAGCTTTAATAGCATCTTCAATACCTCTAGCTGAACGTCCATCTCCATCTGTGGTCACATACCGTACAAGAAATTTCTGTAGTCCTAGCTGGTTCCCCATCTCTTTTCCCAGCTCATACTCTGACAGGGCAGCAGCTCTGTATAAATTTGAAGTACATTCTTCATGACCAGGACATTCTATTGGAAAGCCTTTCCCTCTAAGCCAAGCCCCTCTCCAGCACATCTTGTTCTGCACAACTGCAGCTACAATAAACTTTCTGTCTGTCATTGTTTCAATACCAAGTGCGAATGCTTGAGTGGCATTCTGACCCGGCTTCTTTTTACTAACAATTGTATTGCTGTTGTATCTAGCATCCACAGTTATGTTGATTTCATTTTCTGGTACACCTCTCTTTCTGTTCTCTTCTTTTACTAGTTCAAGTTTCTGTGCCATGTCTGTTTTGTTGAGATTGACCATTTCAGCTGCTACTCTGTTAGATGTGCGTTGCATACTGCTTCGGCATGGTGGTGGTGTGTCAACTCCTGCAAGTAGTTGCTGCACCGTGGTATTACCAATTGGGCAATCCTGCAAAGCAGATGCAAGGGCTACATTTGGTTGTCCTGGGTTGGGTCCTGGTTTGCCATTAGCTATTTCTTTATACATCTTCATTCTGTCTCCAATAAAACCACAGGTTTTGCATTTCAGGGTATACTGCCAGCAAGTTCCCCACTTTTTCTGTGCATGATAGTCCACATTCATCCTAGGACAAGATGGTGACTCCACTTTATGTTTATCATAAGTAGTGTTGATCAAGCTGGTTGTCAGTTCACTGTCTATCAATCTCATACCAGAATGTAATGCGTTGTTTTCTTCTATTTTCAGGTTAGCATTCGCTTGCGGTCGAAGAGTACAGATGTGACCAGTAGCCTTTTCACAGTCAGGAGATTGTAAAGTTTGCCGCACGTAGGAAGTACTTGCACTAGCTGAATCAGGGATCTGTATTGGCGTCCGGCTTCTGCTTCTACCACTTGTGCCTACAGGGAACCATCCAGGATTTCTTGGAGAGTTGTCTTTCTTTGACCTCTTCTTGCCTTTGCTATATGGGGTATAACCTTTAGTGAACATTTTAAAAATTTAACTGGATCCGTAATATCACAACTTGGACTGATAGCATAAACTTTGGACATCCTTATATTTATAATCAAGCACTGTATGATATCTGCTTTGATGTACATGTTTTCTTTTGATGCAGTCTGTGACATGGATTTCAAGAGACCACCTTCAGAGGCAACTTTGAATTAACAGAGTTTTCTTAGCAGTATCCAACTAAGCCAATTAATGTACTATTAGGGGTCCAGATAAAGATTGTTTTATCCAAATCTATTGAAATAGGTTACTTAATCATTTATTAAGAGATTAATTGAACAAAGAAGCATATTTATTTTTTTTATTAATGTTTTAGATAATTTATTTTTCAAAATTCAGGATAATTTTTAATAACTGTTTTTTTTTTACAGAAATCTGTTAGAAAATTAAATTCTTTTTATCTACAAGGATAAACAAAACAGAAAACTTCACTAAAAAGTTTATTTTAGAGGAATATTTCAAGGAATAAAGAAATTACACAAGTTTGAAATTGTCTTTACATGTAATCTGACCTGATGTTACACTTGAATATTGGTACCTCAGGTAAATAGGCCAAGTACCTGTGAACTATGACTAATTAGTGTTTATGTTATATTTTACTTATTACAGATAAGATAAGCAATTTTTTAAGATAAGTTTTGAATGTAAATTTTCTTTTTAAATATTTTAAATGGATTTTTTTATATCTAGTGTTGGTATGTTAGCTAAATTAAAAAAAAAAATTTAAAAAAAAATTAATTTCAATTGAAAAAACATATTTTTTTATAAATTTTCTTTCAGATTCTAGAAATATAACCATTTAGCTACTATAGACATTTTACTTTTTTAAGATATCATGTTTAACAAGAAAGTTATTAAACTTTTACTTTTCCTAGTAGTTTCATGTTTTTATAATTTCAAGCCAGAAAATACCTACAATTATCAACCTGAGGGTAGTGTTATTAAAACTATCAGAACTGCCATAAAACTTGTCGGATTGATTTGATATTTGGTATGCTAGTTGGATATAGAATAAACTTAATGCGTGCCATTTTTTGGGGCATTATATTGAAGAAAAAGGGTCTAATAGGCCCAAGACCACAATTAATGACCCCACTTTTCGTTGTTCACGAATATAGTTCCCTTTAATTAAAGTGTATTTCTTCTTAAATTTTTTTCTTTCCTTTTCTCAAACATTTCTTAGCTTTTATAAGGTGGAAATGAAAGAAGAGAGGTGAAATAAATTTTCAGATGTTTAATTTTAACTGATTTTGATATGGAAAGAGTGATTAGGTCAGGTGCAAAAAGGTGATATTTACAGTTTTCGGAACATCTCTTGACTTGTCCATAGGGGTATGGATGTGTATTGGCTAAATTTGTAAGTTGTATATGTGCAATTTTTCTGAAACTTGGACATATTTTTGGACTTGTACTGTACATTACACACACAAAAGATCTGCCAAAAAGAATAGGTCAATTTTTTTAATGAGACAAAACATTATAAAGAACTAATAGAGGAATTAATTGTGGTCTCGGGCCTAAGAGGCTGATTCCCAAAATCTTGAAAATAAAGAATTGACCAACTTTATTGGCAGAAAGTCACTTCAAATGATAAATACTAGTTGATTATTGTATTTTTAACTTATATATATCATGATTCTGGGATAATGGGCACTTTGGGGGTATTTTTGGCCATTTTGATGCACTGAAAAACCTTTGACCCCTGTTTCAGCCCTTTCTGTCAATTCTGTTGGACCCCTTTTTATTTTTAGAATATATTACTACTCTTATGTCTTTCTAAAACAATATCTTCAAAATGGATGCATTTTTACAAAAATATAGACAAAAACTGAATGATAGCTCTGCACCTGGCTATAATGGGCAGTGTCAAATTTGGACAGGTTTATGTACACCTAATGGCAAATATGGGGTTATAAATTGTAAATTTCCAGATGCCAGAGGGTGGAGACAAATGCATGTGCACAGGCTTGCCTACATGGTGCATCATCAGAATATTTTTATTGATAAATCTTATGATGTTTCGCACCTGTGCCACAATTCTAAATGTATTACTGTCGGGCATCTGTCGTTGGAACCTCATGGCTTCAACAACAGCCGACAGTCATGCGTTTCAACCTGTTCCTGCTTGGGCCACCCAGAACCCCTCCCTCCCTGTAGAGTGGAGTTGAAAATGGATAATAATAATTTGGGTAAAATATTAATTGGGTACATTTATTTTTATAACTATCCAAGGGAAGGGCTGGCAAAAAAATTGAAATGAGGGAGAAAAAGAAAAGAAATTTCAAGACTGATGTACAACAAATTCAGATTCTTTTTTTAATATTTGTGTGGCCCTTAAAAGGACCTTTTATGATTCTGTTTGCTGTTGGTCTTTAGGTGGATCAGCTGGTATCTCAGTCAGCAGCAGGTCTTGGATTGAGCTTCGGTTTACAGTAGCTGTCATGGTCCTGGAAATGTAAGGCAGGTTGTGGATCTAATTGGTCTTTGCAGTAATAATCGTGCTTTTTATTCATTTCCCTCCATGTTTTGTGCTCGGCTAACTTTTCTGCACTCTGCTGTAATCTCCTTTCTTGAACTGCTGGTCTCAGTTCATAATCCTGACTGTATTTGAAGTTGGTGTCCATTTTCTTCAGGTAAAGTTGACTTCTAGTTGAAAGGTCTACTCCTAAATTCTTACATTTCAGTTGGGTTGAAGTTCCTGGCATATTGTTATTTCGATGCACTCCTGAGGCAAGTCGTCCTTCCATATTTTTGGAGTAAATTACATTTTTTGGCAAATTTACACTCATTGCTCTGTGAACTCCTTCATTTTTATTTGTATTATCATACAGTTTCATACTTTCAACAGCTGCTTTTGTTAGTTTCATTTTCAGGATTTCTTGTAGTAAAAATTTGTCTGTTTTATCCATTTGCAGGGCAGTGATTTGGTATGTGGACAAGTAATGGGAACGACTCCACCAGTTAAGTGCAGCATCACCTTTGCAGACAATGGAATGTTCCTGACACAGGGTGCAGTCACCATCATAGCAGCGAAGAGTTGCATCTAGAACTTTTGGTAAGTCTTTACTCATATCGTGAATGTTTTTGTCGTACTTTTCCATCAGTTTATTAATTATCATGGAGCATCTGCACTTAATATCTTTGCTAAACACTGTCTTTAGTTGTCTATTTTCTTCTTTTGTTTTACCATGGAACATTCCCGCACTGTATTGAGCACGATTAGAGGCCCTGAATTGAGACTGCCCCAAATGTACTGGATCTGCTAGTCTTTCTACCTCCCACATTGGTTCCAGAGCTTTAATAGCATCTTCAATACCTCTAGCTGAACGTCCATCTCCATCTGTGGTCACATACCGTACAAGAAATTTCTGTAGTCCTAGCTGGTTCCCCATCTCTTTTCCCAGCTCATACTCTGACAGGGCAGCAGCTCTGTATAAATTTGAAGTACATTCTTCATGACCAGGACATTCTATTGGAAAGCCTTTCCCTCTAAGCCAAGCCCCTCTCCAGCACATCTTGTTCTGCACAACTGCAGCTACAATAAACTTTCTGTCTGTCATTGTTTCAATACCAAGTGCGAATGCTTGAGTGGCATTCTGACCCGGCTTCTTTTTACTAACAATTGTATTGCTGTTGTATCTAGCATCCACAGTTATGTTGATTTCATTTTCTGGTACACCTCTCTTTCTGTTCTCTTCTTTTACTAGTTCAAGTTTCTGTGCCATGTCTGTTTTGTTGAGATTGACCATTTCAGCTGCTACTCTGTTAGATGTGCGTTGCATACTGCTTCGGCATGGTGGTGGTGTGTCAACTCCTGCAAGTAGTTGCTGCACCGTGGTATTACCAATTGGGCAATCCTGCAAAGCAGATGCAAGGGCTACATTTGGTTGTCCTGGGTTGGGTCCTGGTTTGCCATTAGCTATTTCTTTATACATCTTCATTCTGTCTCCAATAAAACCACAGGTTTTGCATTTCAGGGTATACTGCCAGCAAGTTCCCCACTTTTTCTGTGCATGATAGTCCACATTCATCCTAGGACAAGATGGTGACTCCACTTTATGTTTATCATAAGTAGTGTTGATCAAGCTGGTTGTCAGTTCACTGTCTATCAATCTCATACCAGAATGTAATGCGTTGTTTTCTTCTATTTTCAGGTTAGCATTCGCTTGCGGTCGAAGAGTACAGATGTGACCAGTAGCCTTTTCACAGTCAGGAGATTGTAAAGTTTGCCGCACGTAGGAAGTACTTGCACTAGCTGAATCAGGGATCTGTATTGGCGTCCGGCTTCTGCTTCTACCACTTGTGCCTACAGGGAACCATCCAGGATTTCTTGGAGAGTTGTCTTTCTTTGACCTCTTCTTGCCTTTGCTATATGGGGTATAACCTTTAGTGAACATTTTAAAAATTTAACTGGATCCGTAATATCACAACTTGGACTGATAGCATAAACTTTGGACATCCTTATATTTATAATCAAGCACTGTATGATATCTGCTTTGATGTACATGTTTTCTTTTGATGCAGTCTGTGACATGGATTTCAAGAGACCACCTTCAGAGGCAACTTTGAATTAACAGAGTTTTCTTAGCAGTATCCAACTAAGCCAATTAATGTACTATTAGGGGTCCAGATAAAGATTGTTTTATCCAAATCTATTGAAATAGGTTACTTAATCATTTATTAAGAGATTAATTGAACAAAGAAGCATATTTATTTTTTTTATTAATGTTTTAGATAATTTATTTTTCAAAATTCAGGATAATTTTTAATAACTGTTTTTTTTTTACAGAAATCTGTTAGAAAATTAAATTCTTTTTATCTACAAGGATAAACAAAACAGAAAACTTCACTAAAAAGTTTATTTTAGAGGAATATTTCAAGGAATAAAGAAATTACACAAGTTTGAAATTGTCTTTACATGTAATCTGACCTGATGTTACACTTGAATATTGGTACCTCAGGTAAATAGGCCAAGTACCTGTGAACTATGACTAATTAGTGTTTATGTTATATTTTACTTATTACAGATAAGATAAGCAATTTTTTAAGATAAGTTTTGAATGTAAATTTTCTTTTTAAATATTTTAAATGGATTTTTTTATATCTAGTGTTGGTATGTTAGCTAAATTAAAAAAAAAAATTTAAAAAAAAATTAATTTCAATTGAAAAAACATATTTTTTTATAAATTTTCTTTCAGATTCTAGAAATATAACCATTTAGCTACTATAGACATTTTACTTTTTTAAGATATCATGTTTAACAAGAAAGTTATTAAACTTTTACTTTTCCTAGTAGTTTCATGTTTTTATAATTTCAAGCCAGAAAATACCTACAATTATCAACCTGAGGGTAGTGTTATTAAAACTATCAGAACTGCCATAAAACTTGTCGGATTGATTTGATATTTGGTATGCTAGTTGGATATAGAATAAACTTAATGCGTGCCATTTTTTGGGGCATTATATTGAAGAAAAAGGGTCTAATAGGCCCAAGACCACAATTAATGACCCCACTTTTCGTTGTTCACGAATATAGTTCCCTTTAATTAAAGTGTATTTCTTCTTAAATTTTTTTCTTTCCTTTTCTCAAACATTTCTTAGCTTTTATAAGGTGGAAATGAAAGAAGAGAGGTGAAATAAATTTTCAGATGTTTAATTTTAACTGATTTTGATATGGAAAGAGTGATTAGGTCAGGTGCAAAAAGGTGATATTTACAGTTTTCGGAACATCTCTTGACTTGTCCATAGGGGTATGGATGTGTATTGGCTAAATTTGTAAGTTGTATATGTGCAATTTTTCTGAAACTTGGACATATTTTTGGACTTGTACTGTACATTACACACACAAAAGATCTGCCAAAAAGAATAGGTCAATTTTTTTTAATGAGACAAAACATTATAAAGAACTAATAGAGGAATTAATTGTGGTCTCGGGCCTAAGAGGCTGATTCCCAAAATCTTGAAAATAAAGAATTGACCAACTTTATTGGCAGAAAGTCACTTCAAATGATAAATACTAGTTGATTATTGTATTTTTAACTTATATATATCATGATTCTGGGATAATGGGCACTTTGGGGGTATTTTTGGCCATTTTGATGCACTGAAAAACCTTTGACCCCTGTTTCAGCCCTTTCTGTCAATTCTGTTGGACCCCTTTTTATTTTTAGAATATATTACTACTCTTATGTCTTTCTAAAACAATATCTTCAAAATGGATGCATTTTTACAAAAATATAGACAAAAACTGAATGATAGCTCTGCACCTGGCTATAATGGGCAGTGTCAAATTTGGACAGGTTTATGTACACCTAATGGCAAATATGGGGTTATAAATTGTAAATTTCCAGATGCCAGAGGGTGGAGACAAATGCATGTGCACAGGCTTGCCTACATGGTGCATCATCAGAATATTTTTATTGATAAATCTTATGATGTTTCGCACCTGTGCCACAATTCTAAATGTATTACTGTCGGGCATCTGTCGTTGGAACCTCATGGCTTCAACAACAGCCGACAGTCATGCGTTTCAACCTGTTCCTGCTTGGGCCACCCAGAACCCCTCCCTCCCTGTAGAGTGGAGTTGAAAATGGATAATAATAATTTGGGTAAAATATTAATTGGGTACATTTATTTTTATAACTATCCAAGGGAAGGGCTGGCAAAAAAATTGAAATGAGGGAGAAAAAGAAAAGAAATTTCAAGACTGATGTACAACAAATTCAGATTCTTTTTTTAATATTTGTGTGGCCCTTAAAAGGACCTTTTATGATTCTGTTTGCTGTTGGTCTTTAGGTGGATCAGCTGGTATCTCAGTCAGCAGCAGGTCTTGGATTGAGCTTCGGTTTACAGTAGCTGTCATGGTCCTGGAAATGTAAGGCAGGTTGTGGATCTAATTGGTCTTTGCAGTAATAATCGTGCTTTTTATTCATTTCCCTCCATGTTTTGTGCTCGGCTAACTTTTCTGCACTCTGCTGTAATCTCCTTTCTTGAACTGCTGGTCTCAGTTCATAATCCTGACTGTATTTGAAGTTGGTGTCCATTTTCTTCAGGTAAAGTTGACTTCTAGTTGAAAGGTCTACTCCTAAATTCTTACATTTCAGTTGGGTTGAAGTTCCTGGCATATTGTTATTTCGATGCACTCCTGAGGCAAGTCGTCCTTCCATATTTTTGGAGTAAATTACATTTTTTGGCAAATTTACACTCATTGCTCTGTGAACTCCTTCATTTTTATTTGTATTATCATACAGTTTCATACTTTCAACAGCTGCTTTTGTTAGTTTCATTTTCAGGATTTCTTGTAGTAAAAATTTGTCTGTTTTATCCATTTGCAGGGCAGTGATTTGGTATGTGGACAAGTAATGGGAACGACTCCACCAGTTAAGTGCAGCATCACCTTTGCAGACAATGGAATGTTCCTGACACAGGGTGCAGTCACCATCATAGCAGCGAAGAGTTGCATCTAGAACTTTTGGTAAGTCTTTACTCATATCGTGAATGTTTTTGTCGTACTTTTCCATCAGTTTATTAATTATCATGGAGCATCTGCACTTAATATCTTTGCTAAACACTGTCTTTAGTTGTCTATTTTCTTCTTTTGTTTTACCATGGAACATTCCCGCACTGTATTGAGCACGATTAGAGGCCCTGAATTGAGACTGCCCCAAATGTACTGGATCTGCTAGTCTTTCTACCTCCCACATTGGTTCCAGAGCTTTAATAGCATCTTCAATACCTCTAGCTGAACGTCCATCTCCATCTGTGGTCACATACCGTACAAGAAATTTCTGTAGTCCTAGCTGGTTCCCCATCTCTTTTCCCAGCTCATACTCTGACAGGGCAGCAGCTCTGTATAAATTTGAAGTACATTCTTCATGACCAGGACATTCTATTGGAAAGCCTTTCCCTCTAAGCCAAGCCCCTCTCCAGCACATCTTGTTCTGCACAACTGCAGCTACAATAAACTTTCTGTCTGTCATTGTTTCAATACCAAGTGCGAATGCTTGAGTGGCATTCTGACCCGGCTTCTTTTTACTAACAATTGTATTGCTGTTGTATCTAGCATCCACAGTTATGTTGATTTCATTTTCTGGTACACCTCTCTTTCTGTTCTCTTCTTTTACTAGTTCAAGTTTCTGTGCCATGTCTGTTTTGTTGAGATTGACCATTTCAGCTGCTACTCTGTTAGATGTGCGTTGCATACTGCTTCGGCATGGTGGTGGTGTGTCAACTCCTGCAAGTAGTTGCTGCACCGTGGTATTACCAATTGGGCAATCCTGCAAAGCAGATGCAAGGGCTACATTTGGTTGTCCTGGGTTGGGTCCTGGTTTGCCATTAGCTATTTCTTTATACATCTTCATTCTGTCTCCAATAAAACCACAGGTTTTGCATTTCAGGGTATACTGCCAGCAAGTTCCCCACTTTTTCTGTGCATGATAGTCCACATTCATCCTAGGACAAGATGGTGACTCCACTTTATGTTTATCATAAGTAGTGTTGATCAAGCTGGTTGTCAGTTCACTGTCTATCAATCTCATACCAGAATGTAATGCGTTGTTTTCTTCTATTTTCAGGTTAGCATTCGCTTGCGGTCGAAGAGTACAGATGTGACCAGTAGCCTTTTCACAGTCAGGAGATTGTAAAGTTTGCCGCACGTAGGAAGTACTTGCACTAGCTGAATCAGGGATCTGTATTGGCGTCCGGCTTCTGCTTCTACCACTTGTGCCTACAGGGAACCATCCAGGATTTCTTGGAGAGTTGTCTTTCTTTGACCTCTTCTTGCCTTTGCTATATGGGGTATAACCTTTAGTGAACATTTTAAAAATTTAACTGGATCCGTAATATCACAACTTGGACTGATAGCATAAACTTTGGACATCCTTATATTTATAATCAAGCACTGTATGATATCTGCTTTGATGTACATGTTTTCTTTTGATGCAGTCTGTGACATGGATTTCAAGAGACCACCTTCAGAGGCAACTTTGAATTAACAGAGTTTTCTTAGCAGTATCCAACTAAGCCAATTAATGTACTATTAGGGGTCCAGATAAAGATTGTTTTATCCAAATCTATTGAAATAGGTTACTTAATCATTTATTAAGAGATTAATTGAACAAAGAAGCATATTTATTTTTTTTATTAATGTTTTAGATAATTTATTTTTCAAAATTCAGGATAATTTTTAATAACTGTTTTTTTTTACAGAAATCTGTTAGAAAATTAAATTCTTTTTATCTACAAGGATAAACAAAACAGAAAACTTCACTAAAAAGTTTATTTTAGAGGAATATTTCAAGGAATAAAGAAATTACACAAGTTTGAAATTGTCTTTACATGTAATCTGACCTGATGTTACACTTGAATATTGGTACCTCAGGTAAATAGGCCAAGTACCTGTGAACTATGACTAATTAGTGTTTATGTTATATTTTACTTATTACAGATAAGATAAGCAATTTTTTAAGATAAGTTTTGAATGTAAATTTTCTTTTTAAATATTTTAAATGGATTTTTTTATATCTAGTGTTGGTATGTTAGCTAAATTAAAAAAAAAAATTTAAAAAAAAATTAATTTCAATTGAAAAAACATATTTTTTTATAAATTTTCTTTCAGATTCTAGAAATATAACCATTTAGCTACTATAGACATTTTACTTTTTTAAGATATCATGTTTAACAAGAAAGTTATTAAACTTTTACTTTTCCTAGTAGTTTCATGTTTTTATAATTTCAAGCCAGAAAATACCTACAATTATCAACCTGAGGGTAGTGTTATTAAAACTATCAGAACTGCCATAAAACTTGTCGGATTGATTTGATATTTGGTATGCTAGTTGGATATAGAATAAACTTAATGCGTGCCATTTTTTGGGGCATTATATTGAAGAAAAAGGGTCTAATAGGCCCAAGACCACAATTAATGACCCCACTTTTCGTTGTTCACGAATATAGTTCCCTTTAATTAAAGTGTATTTCTTCTTAAATTTTTTTCTTTCCTTTTCTCAAACATTTCTTAGCTTTTATAAGGTGGAAATGAAAGAAGAGAGGTGAAATAAATTTTCAGATGTTTAATTTTAACTGATTTTGATATGGAAAGAGTGATTAGGTCAGGTGCAAAAAGGTGATATTTACAGTTTTCGGAACATCTCTTGACTTGTCCATAGGGGTATGGATGTGTATTGGCTAAATTTGTAAGTTGTATATGTGCAATTTTTCTGAAACTTGGACATATTTTTGGACTTGTACTGTACATTACACACACAAAAGATCTGCCAAAAAGAATAGGTCAATTTTTTTTAATGAGACAAAACATTATAAAGAACTAATAGAGGAATTAATTGTGGTCTCGGGCCTAAGAGGCTGATTCCCAAAATCTTGAAAATAAAGAATTGACCAACTTTATTGGCAGAAAGTCACTTCAAATGATAAATACTAGTTGATTATTGTATTTTTAACTTATATATATCATGATTCTGGGATAATGGGCACTTTGGGGGTATTTTTGGCCATTTTGATGCACTGAAAAACCTTTGACCCCTGTTTCAGCCCTTTCTGTCAATTCTGTTGGACCCCTTTTTATTTTTAGAATATATTACTACTCTTATGTCTTTCTAAAACAATATCTTCAAAATGGATGCATTTTTACAAAAATATAGACAAAAACTGAATGATAGCTCTGCACCTGGCTATAATGGGCAGTGTCAAATTTGGACAGGTTTATGTACACCTAATGGCAAATATGGGGTTATAAATTGTAAATTTCCAGATGCCAGAGGGTGGAGACAAATGCATGTGCACAGGCTTGCCTACATGGTGCATCATCAGAATATTTTTATTGATAAATCTTATGATGTTTCGCACCTGTGCCACAATTCTAAATGTATTACTGTCGGGCATCTGTCGTTGGAACCTCATGGCTTCAACAACAGCCGACAGTCATGCGTTTCAACCTGTTCCTGCTTGGGCCACCCAGAACCCCTCCCTCCCTGTAGAGTGGAGTTGAAAATGGATAATAATAATTTGGGTAAAATATTAATTGGGTACATTTATTTTTATAACTATCCAAGGGAAGGGCTGGCAAAAAAATTGAAATGAGGGAGAAAAAGAAAAGAAATTTCAAGACTGATGTACAACAAATTCAGATTCTTTTTTTAATATTTGTGTGGCCCTTAAAAGGACCTTTTATGATTCTGTTTGCTGTTGGTCTTTAGGTGGATCAGCTGGTATCTCAGTCAGCAGCAGGTCTTGGATTGAGCTTCGGTTTACAGTAGCTGTCATGGTCCTGGAAATGTAAGGCAGGTTGTGGATCTAATTGGTCTTTGCAGTAATAATCGTGCTTTTTATTCATTTCCCTCCATGTTTTGTGCTCGGCTAACTTTTCTGCACTCTGCTGTAATCTCCTTTCTTGAACTGCTGGTCTCAGTTCATAATCCTGACTGTATTTGAAGTTGGTGTCCATTTTCTTCAGGTAAAGTTGACTTCTAGTTGAAAGGTCTACTCCTAAATTCTTACATTTCAGTTGGGTTGAAGTTCCTGGCATATTGTTATTTCGATGCACTCCTGAGGCAAGTCGTCCTTCCATATTTTTGGAGTAAATTACATTTTTTGGCAAATTTACACTCATTGCTCTGTGAACTCCTTCATTTTTATTTGTATTATCATACAGTTTCATACTTTCAACAGCTGCTTTTGTTAGTTTCATTTTCAGGATTTCTTGTAGTAAAAATTTGTCTGTTTTATCCATTTGCAGGGCAGTGATTTGGTATGTGGACAAGTAATGGGAACGACTCCACCAGTTAAGTGCAGCATCACCTTTGCAGACAATGGAATGTTCCTGACACAGGGTGCAGTCACCATCATAGCAGCGAAGAGTTGCATCTAGAACTTTTGGTAAGTCTTTACTCATATCGTGAATGTTTTTGTCGTACTTTTCCATCAGTTTATTAATTATCATGGAGCATCTGCACTTAATATCTTTGCTAAACACTGTCTTTAGTTGTCTATTTTCTTCTTTTGTTTTACCATGGAACATTCCCGCACTGTATTGAGCACGATTAGAGGCCCTGAATTGAGACTGCCCCAAATGTACTGGATCTGCTAGTCTTTCTACCTCCCACATTGGTTCCAGAGCTTTAATAGCATCTTCAATACCTCTAGCTGAACGTCCATCTCCATCTGTGGTCACATACCGTACAAGAAATTTCTGTAGTCCTAGCTGGTTCCCCATCTCTTTTCCCAGCTCATACTCTGACAGGGCAGCAGCTCTGTATAAATTTGAAGTACATTCTTCATGACCAGGACATTCTATTGGAAAGCCTTTCCCTCTAAGCCAAGCCCCTCTCCAGCACATCTTGTTCTGCACAACTGCAGCTACAATAAACTTTCTGTCTGTCATTGTTTCAATACCAAGTGCGAATGCTTGAGTGGCATTCTGACCCGGCTTCTTTTTACTAACAATTGTATTGCTGTTGTATCTAGCATCCACAGTTATGTTGATTTCATTTTCTGGTACACCTCTCTTTCTGTTCTCTTCTTTTACTAGTTCAAGTTTCTGTGCCATGTCTGTTTTGTTGAGATTGACCATTTCAGCTGCTACTCTGTTAGATGTGCGTTGCATACTGCTTCGGCATGGTGGTGGTGTGTCAACTCCTGCAAGTAGTTGCTGCACCGTGGTATTACCAATTGGGCAATCCTGCAAAGCAGATGCAAGGGCTACATTTGGTTGTCCTGGGTTGGGTCCTGGTTTGCCATTAGCTATTTCTTTATACATCTTCATTCTGTCTCCAATAAAACCACAGGTTTTGCATTTCAGGGTATACTGCCAGCAAGTTCCCCACTTTTTCTGTGCATGATAGTCCACATTCATCCTAGGACAAGATGGTGACTCCACTTTATGTTTATCATAAGTAGTGTTGATCAAGCTGGTTGTCAGTTCACTGTCTATCAATCTCATACCAGAATGTAATGCGTTGTTTTCTTCTATTTTCAGGTTAGCATTCGCTTGCGGTCGAAGAGTACAGATGTGACCAGTAGCCTTTTCACAGTCAGGAGATTGTAAAGTTTGCCGCACGTAGGAAGTACTTGCACTAGCTGAATCAGGGATCTGTATTGGCGTCCGGCTTCTGCTTCTACCACTTGTGCCTACAGGGAACCATCCAGGATTTCTTGGAGAGTTGTCTTTCTTTGACCTCTTCTTGCCTTTGCTATATGGGGTATAACCTTTAGTGAACATTTTAAAAATTTAACTGGATCCGTAATATCACAACTTGGACTGATAGCATAAACTTTGGACATCCTTATATTTATAATCAAGCACTGTATGATATCTGCTTTGATGTACATGTTTTCTTTTGATGCAGTCTGTGACATGGATTTCAAGAGACCACCTTCAGAGGCAACTTTGAATTAACAGAGTTTTCTTAGCAGTATCCAACTAAGCCAATTAATGTACTATTAGGGGTCCAGATAAAGATTGTTTTATCCAAATCTATTGAAATAGGTTACTTAATCATTTATTAAGAGATTAATTGAACAAAGAAGCATATTTATTTTTTTTATTAATGTTTTAGATAATTTATTTTTCAAAATTCAGGATAATTTTTAATAACTGTTTTTTTTTTACAGAAATCTGTTAGAAAATTAAATTCTTTTTATCTACAAGGATAAACAAAACAGAAAACTTCACTAAAAAGTTTATTTTAGAGGAATATTTCAAGGAATAAAGAAATTACACAAGTTTGAAATTGTCTTTACATGTAATCTGACCTGATGTTACACTTGAATATTGGTACCTCAGGTAAATAGGCCAAGTACCTGTGAACTATGACTAATTAGTGTTTATGTTATATTTTACTTATTACAGATAAGATAAGCAATTTTTTAAGATAAGTTTTGAATGTAAATTTTCTTTTTAAATATTTTAAATGGATTTTTTTATATCTAGTGTTGGTATGTTAGCTAAATTAAAAAAAAAAATTTAAAAAAAAATTAATTTCAATTGAAAAAACATATTTTTTTATAAATTTTCTTTCAGATTCTAGAAATATAACCATTTAGCTACTATAGACATTTTACTTTTTTAAGATATCATGTTTAACAAGAAAGTTATTAAACTTTTACTTTTCCTAGTAGTTTCATGTTTTTATAATTTCAAGCCAGAAAATACCTACAATTATCAACCTGAGGGTAGTGTTATTAAAACTATCAGAACTGCCATAAAACTTGTCGGATTGATTTGATATTTGGTATGCTAGTTGGATATAGAATAAACTTAATGCGTGCCATTTTTTGGGGCATTATATTGAAGAAAAAGGGTCTAATAGGCCCAAGACCACAATTAATGACCCCACTTTTCGTTGTTCACGAATATAGTTCCCTTAATTAAAGTGTATTTCTTCTTAAATTTTTTTCTTTCCTTTTCTCAAACATTTCTTAGCTTTTATAAGGTGGAAATGAAAGAAGAGAGGTGAAATAAATTTTCAGATGTTTAATTTTACTGATTTTGATATGGAAAGAGTGATTAGGTCAGGTGCAAAAAGGTGATATTTACAGTTTTCGGAACATCTCTTGACTTGTCCATAGGGGTATGGATGTGTATTGGCTAAATTTGTAAGTTGTATATGTGCAATTTTTCTGAAACTTGGACATATTTTTGGACTTGTACTGTACATTACACACACAAAAGATCTGCCAAAAAGAATAGGTCAATTTTTTTTAATGAGACAAAACATTATAAAGAACTAATAGAGGAATTAATTGTGGTCTCGGGCCTAAGAGGCTGATTCCCAAAATCTTGAAAATAAAGAATTGACCAACTTTATTGGCAGAAAGTCACTTCAAATGATAAATACTAGTTGATTATTGTATTTTTAACTTATATATATCATGATTCTGGGATAATGGGCACTTTGGGGGTATTTTTGGCCATTTTGATGCACTGAAAAACCTTTGACCCCTGTTTCAGCCCTTTCTGTCAATTCTGTTGGACCCCTTTTTATTTTTAGAATATATTACTACTCTTATGTCTTTCTAAAACAATATCTTCAAAATGGATGCATTTTTACAAAAATATAGACAAAAACTGAATGATAGCTCTGCACCTGGCTATAATGGGCAGTGTCAAATTTGGACAGGTTTATGTACACCTAATGGCAAATATGGGGTTATAAATTGTAAATTTCCAGATGCCAGAGGGTGGAGACAAATGCATGTGCACAGGCTTGCCTACATGGTGCATCATCAGAATATTTTTATTGATAAATCTTATGATGTTTCGCACCTGTGCCACAATTCTAAATGTATTACTGTCGGGCATCTGTCGTTGGAACCTCATGGCTTCAACAACAGCCGACAGTCATGCGTTTCAACCTGTTCCTGCTTGGGCCACCCAGAACCCCTCCCTCCCTGTAGAGTGGAGTTGAAAATGGATAATAATAATTTGGGTAAAATATTAATTGGGTACATTTATTTTTATAACTATCCAAGGGAAGGGCTGGCAAAAAAATTGAAATGAGGGAGAAAAAGAAAAGAAATTTCAAGACTGATGTACAACAAATTCAGATTCTTTTTTTAATATTTGTGTGGCCCTTAAAAGGACCTTTTATGATTCTGTTTGCTGTTGGTCTTTAGGTGGATCAGCTGGTATCTCAGTCAGCAGCAGGTCTTGGATTGAGCTTCGGTTTACAGTAGCTGTCATGGTCCTGGAAATGTAAGGCAGGTTGTGGATCTAATTGGTCTTTGCAGTAATAATCGTGCTTTTTATTCATTTCCCTCCATGTTTTGTGCTCGGCTAACTTTTCTGCACTCTGCTGTA